>NW_028270148.1:59925074-60078907 GCF_037043375.1 Chiloscyllium plagiosum
CTAGCAAATGGGGCTCGATTAATTTCAGATATCAAGTCAGCATGAACGAGTTGGACCATAGGGTCTATTTCAATTCTATGACTCTATTTCAATGACCATGCTGACAGCAACCATGGACAATGCCCATTATAATGCCTAGAAGGGAGGGCCAATTATCTTCCAAATTAAACCTCATTCAATAGAGTGACAAATGTAAGATTGGATATTACCATGACCATCAACAGTGGACAAAAACCACAACATTGTGTTTCTTTCACAATAAAGTATATGTCCCTAACTTCCCTATAACTGACCTTGAGGCGTACCAGTACTTCTACCTCTCTGACTAAGCTAATCTCAATAAATAACAATGATGCACATTTGAGTCAGGAAAAGCTAATGTACTTTGAATCATTTCTGACCAACTACTATGCCTCAAAAGGACATTAGTGACCATGGATTTCCATTAGACTTATATTGGGAAGGAGTGAATGTTTAAAGTAGTGAATGGGGTGGTAGTCAAATGGCCTGCTTGGTCCTGGCTTCTTGAGTACAATTGGAGCTGTACCAATCCAGATAAGTGTAAAAATTTTCCATCACATTCCTGATTTTTATCTTTTAGTGAATGGACTTGCAGTGTAGAGACAAGAGGCGTATTACTCACCGCATAATTCCTAGCCTCTGAGCTGCTCTTTTACTTACAGTAATTATATGACTGTTACAGTTCAGCTTGTGACAAATAATGAATCTCAAGATGATGATAATTGATGATTCATCAATGGTAAACAATCGAATACCAAAGGATGTTGGTTGGATTCTCTCTTGTTAGACAAATTCATTGCCTGGCATTTGTGTGACACAAATGTTACTTGCCTTTTCTTAGCACAGGCCTAGATATTATCCAGTTTTGGGCATGGACTGCTTCAGTATCTCAGGAGTTGCAAATGGTGCTGACCATTGTGCAATCTTCAGCAAACATCCCACTGAGGTCTGAAGTCACCATAAAGGTTCTTCAGTCCATCAAGTATAACCACATAACTATTCTTATCTCATTTTCCAGCACTTGGCCCATAGCCCTGAATCCTTGGTATCATAAGTGTATATCCAAATACTTCCTAAATGTTATGAGGGTTTCTGCCACTACTACTTCTGCAGGCAATAAGTTCCAGGTTCCCATCAGCCCTCTAGTGAAAACTGTCTTCCTCGCATCTGTTCTAAACCTTATGCCCCTTCCATTGAATTTATGCCCCTGGTCATTGATCCTGCTACCAATGGAAAGAGTTCCTTCCCGTCTGCCTTTTCTATGCCCCTCATAATGTTATACATCTCAATCACATCTCCATTCAGTCTCCTCTACTCCAAGGAAAACAACCCAGTCTATCCAATCTCTCTTCATAACTAAAACTCTCCAGCCCAGAAAATATTCTGGCAAATCTCCTTTGCACATTCTTCAGTGCTAACACATCTCTCTTTTAATGTGGATTCCAGAACTTCACACAAAACTCTCACCGTGGCCTAACCAACGTTTTTTGCAGTTCCAGCATAACCTCTCTACTCTTAAACTTAGTGCCTCGGCTAATAAAAGTAAGTATGTCATATACCTTTTTAACCAATTCATCTGCCTGTCCCAGGAACCTAAGGGACCAGTGGACATGTAACCAGGATCCCTCTGATCCTCGGTGCTTCCCAAGTCATTTTAATATCTAGCTCTTTGTTTTGTTTGGCCTGTCCAAGTGCATGACTTCATATTTATTCAGATTAAATTCCATTTGCCTCTGATCAGCCTATCTGACAAGCCCATCTGTATCTCTTTTAATCTAAGGCCTATCCTCCTCCAAAGCATTTTTGTATCATTCGTGAACATAACCAATCAACACTCCTACATTGAAGTATAAATCATTTGTACATCCCACAAACAGCAAGGGCCCCCACTACTGACCCCTGTGAAACTCAACTGAGCACAGATTTCGAGTCAGAAAAACACCCATTGACTTTTCATCCTCCGCCTCCTACGACTCAGCCAATTCTGGATCAAATTCATCAAATTTAATATCGGCTTTTACTTTTGTTCTCAATTTCCCTCATGAGACCTTATGAGGCTTTGCTGAAGTCCACGTAGACTACATTGAATGCATTGTCCTCATCTACACAACCGATCACCACTTGAAAAAACTCAGACAAATGGTCAGACATAGCCTTCCTTTAACAAAACCTTGCGAACTGTTCTTGATTAATCCCTGCCTCTCCAACTACAGATTAATTCTATCCCTCAGAATTGTTTCGAGTAGTTTCCCCACTGCTCAGTTTAGTCTTTTTGGCATGGTTTATCCTTTGCTCCCTTCTTGAATAATGGTACCACACTGGCTGTCCTCCAAGCTTCTGGTACTTCTCCTGTGGCCAGAGAGGAACTGAGATTATTGCCAGTGCCCCGGCTATTTCTTACCTTGCTTCACTCATCAGCCTGAGATACTCTTCACCTGGAGAATCACCTACTTTTAAGCCTGCCAGCTGTCTCTATGTAATTTGTTTAAATGTTTACACAGTCCTTCTCTCTGGTTTCTTTATCTGTATCACTCTCTCACTCATGAACAAACTATTCATTTCAAACCCTACCTACGTCTTCCAATTTCAGAGAAAATTAACTGTGTGGAACTTAATGGGCCCTACTCGTTCCCTAGTTATCCTCATACCCTTAATATATTTGTAAAATAACTGAGTACTTTCTTTCATGTTACTTGCTATTATCCTTTCATGCTTCCTTTTGGCTCTCCTAATTTCATAGAACATAGGACATAGAACAGGCCTTTCCACCCTCAATGTTGTGCTAACCTTTTATCCTACTCTAAGATCAAACTATCCGACATACCCTTCATTTTACTATCATCCATGTGCCTGTTCAAGAGTCACTTAAATGTCCCTAATGTATCTGACTCTGCCACCACTGCTGGCAGTGCATTCCATGCATCCACCACTCTCTGTGTAAAGAACCTTTTTAAGTTTCTTCTTGCATGTTCTATACTCCTCCAGCGTCTCTGTTTTGAGACCTCACTTTCTGCTATCCACCTCCTTTTTTCTCTTTATCTAATCTTGGGTCATTGGATTTGTTGGTCCCACCCTTTATCTTTATTGGAACATGTTAGCTGCATACTTTCCCTATTTCCTTCTTGAAAGCATTCCACTGCTCTTGCACAGATTTACTGAAAATCTGGCAAATCATATTTGATCTTATCAAAATCAGCCTTCCCCCAATTTAGAATTTTGATTTCAGGCTGAACCTTGTCCTTTTCCATAACAATCTGAATCTAACAGAGTTCATTGTCTGCAAAATATTCCCCCACCGATTCTCAACTTGCCCAGCTTCTTTATTTAAGATTAAGTCCAGGACCGTTGCCTCTCTCATAGGGTCTTCTACATAGTGGCTTGAAAATATTTCCTGTATGCATTTTAAGAATTCTGCTCTCTCACACCTTTCACACTATGACTACCTCAGTTAACATTGGGGAAGTTGAAATCCCCTATCATCTTTATACTTTTACATTTCTCTGAAATTTGCCTTCATATCTGCTGTCCTATTTCTCTCTGATTATTAGGGGGCTGATAGTACACGCCCAGCAATATAGTTGCTCCTTTCTGGTTTTAGTCTCTACCCATTATGGTTTCATTTGAGGAGTCTTCTAAGATGTTTTCCCTCCTTACTCCTGTAATAGATGTTCTGATCAATATTGTGACACCATCTCCCATTTTACCTCCTTTCCTGTCTTGTCTGAAAGGAACAATCTTATCCCGGAATATTGAGCTCTTAATCTTGCCCTTCTCTCAACTGTGTCCCATTGACAGCGACAACATCATATCTCCATGTTTTAATTTGTGCTGTCAACTCATCTGCCCTGTTCATCAGACTCCTTGCATTAAAATAAACACCATCCAAACATGCCAATCACCCTTGTGCCTTAACTGGCCTATAATTTCTATGCCTTCCTGGCTCTCTCTTCTGTTTTTGACCATGCAAGTCACCCTGCTGAATAGTTCCTCTGGATTCCACAGCTCCCCAACAGCATTATCAACTTTCCTGGAAGAATGCTAGCCCAATTCCAGTTCAGTTGCAATCCTTCCACCTATCCCCAAAATGGTCTCAATGTCCCAGAAATCTAAAGCTCTCCCCACTGCACCATCTCGCTCATCCAGACGAGCAACATGTTTTGATACTCAGTAGAATGTCGTCCTGGAAGTAATCCAGCAATTACAGAGAAACCTGAATTATCCAGCATTCGATTATCTGAATATCAGATTATCCGGCAAGATTGCAAGGTCCTGGCATTAAAAAAAGGACATCAAAAGGTAGTACAGAGGAACGGTGATTATCCAAAGATGGGGAGTATTCATTCAATTAATCGAATTCCGGAATGCTTAAATTCCAGAATGTTTAAATTGTCCCTGGCCGCAGGAAAAGTACCAAAGGACTGCAGCACAGCTAATATAGCTCAACTTTGCAAGAAGGTTGGTTGAGATAGACCAGGGAACCATAGAGCAGTGAAACTAACATCAGTGGTAGGGAAACTACAGGAGAAAATAATAAAGGAGAAAATTAATCTCCATTTAGAGAGGAAAGGTTCAATCAGGGATAGTCAGCATGGTTTTTTTCAGAGGAAGGGCATATCTAACAAATCTGGTGAATTTTTTGTAGATAGCCAAGGTCTTGTGCACAGGATAGTGGAGATCAAAACCAGAGAGCATGAGTTTAAGGTTAGAGTGGAAAGATTTGAAAGGGATCTAAGGGGTAACTTTTTCATGCAGTGGGTGATGCGTGTATAGAATGAGCTGTCAGAGGAAGTGGTGGAGGCTGGTACAATTACAGCATTTCAAAGACATCTGGATGGGTATATGAATAGGAAGGGTTTAGAGGGATATGTTCCAAATGCTGGCAAATGAGGTTAGATTAATTCGCATTTCTGGTTAGCATGGACGAATTGGACTGAAGAGTTTGTTTCCATGCTGCACAGCTCTTTGATTCTATGATCCTATTTCTCTTTTCTTCCACCTTTTAAATTGCTTTCCGTAATAGAGTGCTATGGTCAGTTTGTTGATTGTCCCTATAGCCCTCGCTCTCATTCAAACAGGGAGTAAGAATCTCAAATCTGTTACAGAACATCTAACCAAATTCAAGTTGGACTGAAGGGTCTGATTCCATTCATTACAACTCTGTGACTCTGACTCTATTAGGTCACCAAGCGTTTGAATGACAGTAGGACAGTTCACGTAGTTCATATGGATTTCAGCAAGGCTTTTGACAAGATCCCACATGGGAAACTAATAAAGAAGATAAAAGTTCACAGAATGTTGGGTAACTTGTCAAGATGAATCCAAAATTGGTTCGGAGACAGGAGACAAAGGGTGGTGGTAGAAGACTGTTAGTCTGCATGAAACCTGGTGTGCACTGGTGTATCACACAGTTCCCACTTGGTTCCTTACTTTTTTGTATTATTTATAAATGATGTAGATGTAGAATATGAGGAGCAATAAGTAAGTTTGCAGATGACACAAAGGTGGGACCCATGTTTGATAGTGAGATGGAAGGTGTTGAAAACATGAAGTCAGAATTCGGTAGATGTGATGGGCATCAGTTGTCAAAATAATTGGAAGTCATTTTTTATGGATGAATTTTTTGATAGGTAAAGCACGAACAAAGTCAAAGGTACTTCTTTATTCTGCTGGCCTGGAGTCTTAAAATTGTTAGAATCCTCTTTGGTAGAATTTGGAGGCCTTCTGGATACTTTTTTCTCTGAAAGTCCTGATGTTAGGGAGAAAACCCAGCTCTCAAGTACTATTCACAGTGAGCTCAGGAGGAGGTATGGCTGGAATTGACTTCACACAGTCTCCTGAGACCTCTACACACTTAAAGGCTCCTTCAGCCAGGTTTTAATCATAATCAAACATGGCTGCTGACAATAACTTTGAATTATTGTTTGCAAAGCATAGTCAATTACCCTGAATCTCCCTGCAGTGTCCACCCAGTCTTCTGTTCAACACTGCAGAAGCCTTTCTGGAATTACACTTTTTGAGGTTTCAATAGATAGTCCTGGAACGCCTGGGCTATTATTGATATTTTGTGATTATGTTTAAGATAACACACCAGTATGTCTGCTTTTAGAAGCATTGAATCAATCAGGTGACTTTTCATAAGATTAAGTTAATTTTACAAGAGCAGATTGGCCTTCTTTATGAAATATATAACATTATAATTCTGCATTTGTGACAACTGTTTCAATTTCAACATCTGATCAAATTATTATGCAATTTAATTTTGTCTTTTGTTTTAACTTCTGGCTTCCAACATTTACAAAGAACAAAGAACAAAGAAAATTACAGCACAGGAACACGCCCTTCGGCCCTCCAAGCCTGCGTGGATCCAGATCCTCTAGCTAAACCTGTCGCCTATTTTCTATGGATCTGTATATGTCTGCTCCCTGCCCACACATGTATTTGTCTAGATACATCTTAATTGAGGCTATTGTGTCCACCTCTACCACCTCTGTTGGCAACGCCTTCCAGGCACCCACCACCCTCTGCGTAAAGAACTTTCAACACATATCTCCCTTAAATATTTCCCCTCTCACCTTGAACTCATGACCCTGAGTAATTCAGACCCAACTCTGGGAAAAGCTTCTTGCTAATTGCCCTGTCTACACCTCCCATGATTTTGTAGATCTCAATCAGCCCCCCCCCCCCCAACTCAACCTTCGTCTTTCTAATGAAAGTAATCCTAATCTACTGAACCTCTCTTCATAGCTAGCACCCTCCATACTAGGCAATATCCTGGCGAATCTCCTCTGCACCCTCTCCAAAACATCCACATTCTTTTGGTAATGTGGCAACCAGAACTCTAAGCAGTATTCCAAATGTGGCCAAACCAAAGTCCTATACAACTGTAATGTGACCTGCCAACTCTTGTACTCAATACCCCATCTGATGAATGAAAACATGCCGTATACCTTTTTGACCACTCTATCAACCTGCGTTGCCATCTTCAGGGTACAATGGACCTGAACACCCAGATCTCTCTGTACATCAATTTTCCACAGGGCTTTTCCATTTATCATATAGTTCGCTCTAGAATTGGATCTTTCAAAATGCATCACCTCGCACTTGCCCAAATTGAACTCCATCTGCCATTTCTCTGCCCAACTCTCCAATCTATTTATATTCTGCTGCATTCTCTGACAGTCCCCTTCACTATCTGCTACTCCACCAATCTGCAAACGTGCTAATCAGATGCCCTATACCTTCCCCCAGATCATTTATATGTATCACAAACAACAGTGGTCCTAAGACGGATCTCTGTGAAACACTGCTGGTCTCAGTTCTCCATTTTGAGAAACTCCCACTACTACTCTCTGTCTCCTGCTGCCCAGCCAGTTCTCTATCCATCTAGCTAGTATACCGTGGACCCAATGCAATTTCACTTTCATTCAGTCTCCCATGGAACCTTATCAAACATCTTACTGAAGCCCATGAGTATGACATCTACAGCCCTTCCCTCATCAATCAACTTTGTCACTTCCTCAAAGAATTCTATTAAGTTGATAAGACATAACCTTCCCTGAACAAAACCATGTTGCCTATCACTGATAAACTCATTTTTTTCCAAATGTAAACAGATCCTATCCATAAGTATCTTCTCCAGCAGTTTCCCTACCACTGATGTCAGTCTATAATTACCTGGATTATCCCTGCTACCTTTCTTAAACAAGGGATCAACATTAGCAATTCCCCAGTCCTCTGGGACCTCAATATGTTCAAGGATGATGCAAAGACATCTGTTAAGGCCCCAGCTATTTCCTCTGTTGCTTCTCTCAGTAACCTGAGATATATCCCATCTGGATCTGGGGACTTGTCCACCTTAATGCCTTCTAGAATACCCAACACCTCTTCCCTCCTTATGCCAACTTGACCTAGAGTAAGCAAACACCCATCCCTAAACTCAACATCCATCATGTCCCTCTCCACAGTGAATACCAATGCAAAGTACTCATTAAGATTGTCACCCATTTTCTCTGACTCCATGCATAACTTTCTTCCTTCATCTTTGAGTGGGCCAACCCTTTCTCTAGTTACCCTCTTGCTCCTTATATACGAATAGAAGGCATTAGGATTTTCCTTAACCCTCTTTGCTAAAGATATTTCATGACCCCTTTTAATCTTCTTAATTCTTCATTTCAGATTGGTCCTACTTTCCAGATATGTGGATTTACCTTCAAACAGCTGTTCCCAATCCACATTCCCCAGCTCCTGCTGAATTTTTCTATAGTTGGCTTTCCCCCAATTTAGCACTCTTCCTTTAGGACCACTCTAGTCTTTGTCCATGAGTATTCTAAAACTTACAGAATTGTGATCACTATTCCCAAAGTAATCCCCTACTGAAACTTCGATGACCTGGCCTGGCTCATTTCCCAACACCAGGTCCAGTATGGCCCTTTCCCGAGTTGGACTACTTACATGCTGCTCCATAAAATGCTCCTGGATACTCCTTACAAATCCTGCTCCGTCTAGACCTCTAACACTAAGTGAATTCCAGTCAATGTTGGGAAAATTAAAATCTCATATCACCACCACCCTGTTCCTCCTACATCTTTCCACAATGTGTTTACACATTTATACCTCTATCTCATACTCACTGTTGGGAGGCCTGTAGTACAGTCCAACATTGTTATCACACCCTTCCTATTTCAGAGCTCTGCCCATATTGCCTCACTGCTCAAGTCTACCATGGTGCCCTCCTTCAGCTTAGCTGTGATATCCTCTCTAATCAGTAATGCAACTCCTCCACCCCTTTTACCTCCCTCTCTATCCCGCCTGAAGCACATTTATCTTGGTATATTTAGTTGCCAATCATGCCCTTCCCTCAGTAATAGCAATAATATCATACTCCCAGGTACTAATCCAAGGTGTAAGCTCATCTGCCTTATGTACTACACTTCTCGCATTAAAACAAATGCACCTCAGACCACCTGTCCCTTTGAATTCATCATCTGCTCCCTGCCTAGTCTTCTCCTTAGTCACGCTGACTTCATTATCTAGTTCCTTACAAGCTTTAGTTACTACCTCCTTACTGTTCACTAACTTTCTCATTTGGTGCCCACCCCCCTGTACGTTAGTTTAAACCCTCCCCAACAGCTTAGCAAAAGTACCCTCAGGACATTAGTTCCAGTCCAGCCCAGGTATAGAACATCCGATTTGTAATAGTCCCACCTCCCCCAGAACCAGCCCCAATGTCCTAAAAATCTGAATCCCTCTCTCCTGCACCATCTCTCAAACCACACATTCATCCTGACTATTCTTTCATTTCTACGCTGTCCAAATATATCAGATCACTCACCTTCCCAGAGTCCAATTCAATCACTCCCACTCAGTTCCTCATTCTCAACACTCCCGCTGATACTGAAAATGGAGGCCGCTGACTCTCGAGGTAAGTCCTTTAAGAGGGAAATTTACTTTCCCAGCAGCCATCTGGTCCTCACTTTCACTGCTCACACTTCTGCTGAAAATGGAGGCCTTCCAAACAAATGTTGCTAGTTAACTATAAACATTCATTTGTTAAATCAATAATTAAGAGTGGAAAGCTAATGCAATTTCAATATTTTAAACATTTTAGATTTGATTTTGTAATGATGCTCTCACAGTCACAGTCTGGAGCCTGCCTCACTAACTTAGACTGTTAAATATGTTTTGTCAATTCTCTATGGAACCCTGGAGAAAGAACCATCTTGATTTTAGACAATCCTATGTAAATCGATCGCAAGTTGAAATCAGTAATCCCTTTCAATTGTTCATTTTTTCAGCACTTATCACATATTTGAAAAGGGCATTGCTGGGATTTCCTGCACTGATCCTTCAGAATTTTAATCGAAAATCTGGCTTTTAAAGGCCACCTCAGCTATTGATCTCAGTACAGACGTTTAGCAGCTTTGTGAAAGCTAATCATGGTGTGCACTGAACACTCGATATTTAGTTCATATTTTTATACCAAGTCTTTTCTAGCTGTCATTCAAAACCTCAGTCTCCTCAGCCACTATATGATGGCTAGTTTCTTTGATATGATGGCAGGGCACAGGAAATCTTATGACATCCAGTCCATTGCTCCAGTACCGTGTTCATTTAGACTATGCATTGTTAATTGATTTAGCCATTTCTCAAAGGAACCACTGTGGGAAAAAAAACATGCTAGCCTCTTTGATCAACTGCAACTTATTCTTTCAAAAGACATGAAATTATTATAATGCGAATGACAGTAGTGGGGACATTGACCAAATGCTGCTATAAAGCCTGCCAGTACATTGGATACAATGCATGGGAATGGGTGTCCAACATTGCAACTGACAACAATAATCATTTCGTACTCCTATACAATTGGGTGCAAACTGGTTAAACAGAGAATGTGGACCCTGTTTATCACAGAATTTGTCACAGTACAAACTAAACTAAAATTTCAACAGCATAGAGAGTTTTATAATTCAAGATTTTTCTGACAGTGTTTCCTTTGGTAAAATGCTGGAAAAGTTTCCTTAAGTACAATATGTTCTTGTGATGTGGAAGTTTATTTAAGTGCACAGTATGGAAAAAGACCAATCTGCCCAACTGGTCATTGCTACTGTCTATTTCCCACAAATGTATCCTCCCACCTTACTTTGTGTATTCCTACCAGATCCTTATAATCCATTTTCCTTGAGCAGTTATCTAACTTCCCTTTATATGGGTTGATAGAATTTCTGTTGACTATCTTTTCTAGTAAAGCTCTCTACATTTATACCAATCTACTTAAAGATGTTTGTCCTGAATTCTGTTTTGCCCTTCGGCATAACATCGTGGGCCAAAGGGCCTGTTCTGTGCTGTATTGTTCTATGTTCTATGTTCTATTTATTCATGATTATCTTATTTTATAATCGCTAGTTTTGGATGCCCACAAGAAACACTCTCTACATCTACTTCAACAAATCCTTTCACTAACGTAACAATCCCAGATCATTGTTCCGCATTCTCTTTTCCAGAATAAATAGCCTCAATCCATTCTGTCTTCCCTGAAAAGTGTATCATCTCACTTCTACTCTTTGTGGCACTAATCCAGTAAAACTCACGGTTTACAATGGTCTTCTATAAGAGAAAGACTGGTCACTAGAAGCTGAGAAGATAAAGACTACATCATACAGCAAGACAAAAATATGAAACTGTAGACTTAACACAGAAAGTCTTCTGGCTGAATGTGTTTACAGTTGGATTATTTAATGAAATATGCGTACGTTTCCATGATTTGGTGCTCCTAGTGAAGCGTGCCTGGTATCTGAACATATCTTGGGAAATTGTTGATCAGCATTCTAAGATTTTCTACAATTTTTTGAGATTTCATCTGTGTGTGCACTAAATCCTATTAGAATTAGATTTTATTTTCATGTGTAGTCAAGTACAGGGTTACAGGAGTGCAATGAAAAGTGTACAATGTTGTCATTCCCGGTGTCATCTTAGGTACAAAGGTACCTACGTACAAACTCTTAGGTACAGAGTAGAAAAATAAAGAAATAAAGTTAAAAGTTCAACATTTCAGTTCTTCTTAAGTGCTTAGCCATGCTGGGCTCACATTCCCCATAAGAGTTCAATCTCCTCTGCATTGAGTTAGATCTCCCCTTGTTTGCAACTACCGCAGATGCTGGGAGATCTCAGGCTGCCTGCTCTCACCGCCACTGCAGATGGCAGAGGACCTCTATCGCCTACATGCTGAGCCCCAATCTCCTCTGCATTGGGCTTACGTTCTTCCACACTGGGCTCGCTTTCTTGTTCTACCCCATGCTCTCTCACAGTTCCCCACATTGGCTTGATCTCTCCACAGAATTGAAGTAGATTAAAGTAAAGAAAACTCATTAAAATGGACGATCTGCTCCAGGTGGGAGCCTGCACACTGAGCTGCACTCTGCCATCATCTTGCAATCAGAAAATTTGGAGATTAAAGCAACAGATTTCAAAATCACTAACATAGACACTTCTAAAGTATCAGAAATTTGCATTACGGACAACAAAGGTAAGTATTTAAAATGCTATTTGCTCCAACTCATTGAGGCAATTCTTAAAATAGCTGTAATACCGAAGCCATTAGTAAATAGCATAAATGGAGGTTCTTCAATCTATTAAAAATCTCAAGGCTCTTCACAAATGTAACGAAACAAGATGTGATACTGAGCCAAAAAAAATGTAGGAGAGGTAACCAAAAATATAGTCAGAGTTAAGTGTTTTTCAGAACTTTCTTTGGAGAAAATCATGGACAGTTTAGGGGAAGGATCCCAGAGCACAAGGTCTGCATAGCCAAAGGTACAGTCACAAATAGTAAAATGAAGAAAATAGGAGATTCACAATAGAGCAGACTGAGGGAATACAGAGATCTCAAACATTTGTACAGCTGGAGAAGGTTGCAGAGATAGGAAGAATCCAGACCTTGGACGAGTTGGTTGAGGCTAATGAGGGATTAAGGTTGGAATTTTATACAAGCCAGGAACAAATGTTGATAAGAAAGCACAGGAGTGACAGGTGAATGGAATATGGTGAGAGGGTGTAGGTTTGCTCGCTGAGCTGTAGGTTTGATATCCAGACGTTTCATTACCTGGCTAGGTTACATCATCAGTGGCGACCTCCAAGTGAAGCGAAGCTGTTGTCTCCTGCTTTCTATTTATATCTTTCTCCGATATTTCGGAAAACAGAGGAGAACCACCTATACAACATATTCAAGAAGAACGGATACTCAAATAATACAGTGCGCAGATTCCTCAAGAACAAACCACGACAAGCAGACCAAACACAGCCAGAAACCCTAACCACCTTACCATACATCAAAGAAGTTTCAGAAATGACAGCCAGACTACTAAGGCCCCTCGGAATCCGAGTAGCACACAAACCCGCCAACACTCTCAAACAAAAACAAACAAACTTAAAAGACCCAGTACAACCCATGGACAAAACCAACATCATCTACAAAATTCCATGCAAGGACTGCCACAAACACTACATAGGACAAACAGGAAGAAAGTTAGCCACCAGGATACATGAACACCAGCTAGCCGCAAAAAGACATGACCCTCTCTCCCTCATAGCCCTACACACGGATGAAAAAAAAACACCATTTCAACTGGGACAACACATCTATCCTGGGACAGGCTAAGCAAAGACATGCCAGAGAATTCCTAGAGGCCTGGCACTCCAACCACAACGCCATAAACAAACGCATAGATCTACAAACGAACAGGAAATGACATCACCACAAACCCCAGGAACCCCATCCAGGAGAAAGATATAAATAGAAAGCAGGAGACAACAGCTTCGCTTCACTTGGAGGTCCCCACTGATGATGTTACCTAGCCAGGTAATGAAACATCTGGATATCAAACCTACAGCTCAGCGAGCAAACCTACACCCTAAACCTCAACCTGAGCTACAAACCTTCACAAACCTTGCAAAAAATATGGTGAGAATTATGTTATGGGAAGCCAAATGCTATATCAGCAGTTTCAATGATCTGGCATGAATTTCAACCCCTCAGCTGTACTACTTTTGTAAAATGTCAACCTCTTACCTTTTGTTTGAAAATTTGGAATTTAAAACTTGACTTTTTTATGAGCATATATGGTATGCATTTGGACAGCAGAAGATAGGAAAATAGCAAGGAAAAAATAAGAATGTCAACTCTGGAGGTGATAACGGTAGGATCCACACAAATGGATACCAGCACCATTAGAGAAATATTTGGTCCTAAAAGATTCTTGAAGTTGATTCACATGATGAAAAACCAGACTTCTTGGACAACTATTGTTAGCAGACACCTATTATATATTTATGGATTATAATCAAGTGACACTGCAGTTGTTTAAGCACATGTATGGGTCTCAAGAATCTTTGAAAAGTGCATGAAGCCGTGGGACAGGTGCCAATATCCAACTTGACTAGGACTCTCACACAGAGAGTATTTCAGACCTTCACCGATTAAAGTATTTCACTATAAATATTTTATGGACAACAAATTGAAAAATTGTGATTGTTTGATTGTAAAACAGATCTTTTTGTGCATTTAAAAACATTGGAGATCACTCTTTATGTATATTATAGAAGAGCAGCCAGTTAAATGTGGCAGGCAAAACACGACCTTGCCATTCACTTTATTATAAATAGATTGCATTGTGCATTAAATTGCCCTTTTTATAATTTATGACAGAATTTGTAATATCAAATGCGTATTTAAACACTTATGATGCATTACATACCACTGAGTAATACAAATACAGTATTTCCCAGCACCACTCTGTGCTCCAGTCTATGTAATAGATCCATTAGAATTATAATGACATTTGTCTGCATGCCCTCTAAGGGAAAATTCATAATTGTTATATTTTCAAGGTAGAAAATAATTGACTGGTTTCATCTAGTGTAATCCAAACTACCTTCTACATGAATATATTAAACAAAACATGTCTCAGACAGTAAATTAGCTCAAAGCAGAATCAAAGAATGTTTGTAGCACAGAGGATGCCATGCTGCATGTTGCTAATACTCAGCCAGAGAAATTTGGCTCATGTCGCTAGTCAGTCCTTTTCTGCACCTTGTTTTTTATTTATGAATATCCAATTTCCTTTGGTAAACAGCAGTTGAATTCACCACCACTACTATTTCAGGCAATGTGTTCCAGAATACAATCACTTGCTGCAAAAACAAAATTCCTCACATCATTTTTGGTTCATCTGTCAATCATTTTAAATCTCCCTTGGGGTCTGAGCCACTCTCCAACAGGGGAACACGTTTTCTCCATCTACCCTGCATGTACTCTAAGTGCCTGACTTGTAAATCAAATTAAGGTGCTTGGGATTAAAGATAGAATGGCAGCAGGGAAATGAAAAGGATAAAGTGGAAGTAGAGGTAAACTATTTTTTTTAACTGGAAGGATACACATAGTGCTAAACTCCAATTATCAGTATTACCATGTTCTTTTTGATATAGATTAATGACACGAACATTGGAATGCAGGGTATCATTACAATATTAAGGGCATGAAACTTGGAGACATGATATAGAATGAGGGGGGGTAACACCAGACTTCCGAAGGACATCTGAAGACTGGTGAAGTGGCTGGATACATGGCAAATCAAATTTAATTGAGAGTCTGATG
Source organism: Chiloscyllium plagiosum (assembly GCF_037043375.1). Taxonomy (NCBI): domain Eukaryota; kingdom Metazoa; phylum Chordata; class Chondrichthyes; order Orectolobiformes; family Hemiscylliidae; genus Chiloscyllium; species Chiloscyllium plagiosum. The sequence goes on from NW_028270148.1 coordinate 59,940,244, forward strand.
AAGTGATACATTCAGCTCAAATGACAAGAAGCAATGGACGCAAACAGTATTTAGATAAAAACAATGACTGCAGATGCTGGAAACCAGATTCTGGATTAGTGGTGATGGAAGAGCACAGCAGTTCAGGCAGCATCCGAGGAGCAGTAAAATCGGAAGGGCTTTTGCCCGAAATATCGATTTTACTGCTCCTCAGATGCTGCCTGATCAGTATCTGCTGAGCGCACACTGCATTTGTGAAAGTAAATTCTAAACATCTCCCATCATTTGTGTGAAAAGAAATGATACCTGAATACCCTCCTGAAAACTTTGCTGTAATTTTTTACTAGTCCTAGGCTCCCTATGTTTGGCGATTCAACACCATGAATTACAATTGATGCAATCTCACACTAAATTCAACAACTTTATTTAGAATATTTAACAAAACATTTTTGATTAAATTATTCAGGTTGTCAGGCTGTAAGCCGCTTAGGAGTTATCTTTGACCAAGACCTTCTTACTTGGTTCATCAGGACTCTCTTGTCAATACATAGTTTATTTTCCATGAATTACCCTTTAGATAATCTGACTAAAATTATTTTAAATCACTCAGGAGGGATCCTTGACGAAGATCTTGTTGTTTGGTTCACTGAGTCTCTTCCTTTCGATACGTATTTTCATCTTTTAAATGCTGTCCTCCTCACAAATCTTCTGTTGTCCCTTCTTGAGAATTGTTGTGTAGGACTTCCTGTGAAGTTCAGAACAATGCAGACTTGTTTGTATAAGCATGTCGATCTCTGCTTTCTGTCCATGGGGAAAGGACCCCCCAACCTGACTAAGTAACCTACACAAGCAAGGAGTCATCACTTAACCACGGGGCCAGCCAGGAATTTCCATTAGCCATGTCAGCAGCATGTCTCACTATATCAAGACTACACCAAGAGTGATGGGCTGAAGGGTCAGAGATTTCTTGCAGATCTTAACAGTACTGCTAAAGAGATCTGACAGCCCTCTAACTATTGTGCAAGCGCATCTAACTATCAGCTAATAAAGCATTTTCCATTTCAATCCTCGTCATTGGTCAGTGACTGGTCATCCACTCTGTCTACCAGGCATGACATGACTGACCAGCATGAGATTGCTCCAGAACTGAGAGGCAAAGGAAGATGGTCGTCACCAACCACATCTAATGCAACCTTCTCCTTCCTGTTGGGCTGTGCAAATTCCTGGCTGTGGAAGTTAAATAAATGTCATTACAGAACTAAAGTTAGCACCTTACAATGATAAAATATTTTATTGTAAAATACAAGCTAGCAAAATCCTTAAGCATATTAATTACGTAATGGTCTCTTGTAAGAAATGTGAAATAGTTGCAACCTGGCATTTACTTAACACAGAATTTGTGAGGTTTTCAACTCATTGTTAATTGTATTCTCAAATGTAAGCCCTATACCAGTTGTCAATCTCGTTCCACAGTTATGGGTAGTTTCTTTCTTAAGAACACACAAAATTAGAATCAGCTACTTAACAGTAAGATCCTGGGATGGTGTTCATGCTTACAGACAGATCTATACCACTTCATTTGGAATAACATGCACATCTAGCAGGAGATCTAGGCATGTCCACCATTCCTAATGTTTCATGTAGTTTAAAAACAGAGAATTTCCAGATATCTTTCACAGATTGTGCCGCACATCATCTTCTAACAATTTAAGGAATAATTTGCAATGGGATAGGTGACAGATTTCAGTAAAACATTAGTAAAATATATTTTTAAGTCATCAGTGTGTGGAACACTGACAACTTATTGTGGTACTGAGGACATTCATATTGAAACCAGTTCATACTCCTCTATATTGAGTAACGGCCTGATTACAAATTTGTTTTGCAAGAACATCAAATTTCACAGGCAACAAGAATTTATACTTTTTTGGAAGCAAGTGCTGATTGGTTTGCAAATGAACTCTGATTGGTAGAAACATTCCTCTGGAGAATGTACCAGTTAATTGCCAGACTTCTGTTTAGATTCAACGCTGATTGGTCAAGGTATTCTGCTGATGCTGCTTTACACTCTATCATATCTACAACTTGTTTTACAACCAGCTCTAACTGAGTTTTCCACATACACAATGGAGGATCCCTTCACTTCCATGAAGTTCATATAGGACTTGCATATTAACGGCAATGCTGTGGCTATGCACTAATTCAAAGTTATTCTCTGACTGATATACTAGTCAGAGAAACCATCGACATTTGTACCATATGAATGGCAATCTTGATACAGTGCCATTTCTGAATCTGTACTCGTTGAAGTTTTGAACTTAGCAATTTGCAGAAGTAGGTTCAATTTTAGCAACACTATCTATGCTCAAGTAAATAGTGTCTCCATAGGATCATCTCTAGGACCAATCTCATGAGCAACTTTGTCAGATTCCATACAGAGACACACCCTCTCACCTCTCACCTGTTGCTTATTTCTGAAGGGGCGACGATATTTTGTCTTTATTTGATTCTGCAGTTGCATATAAGAATTAATGAGCTCCATCCTGCACTAAAATCCACCTTTGAAACACAGTTTTCTTTCCTCAATGGACTAGTTACAAATCCATTATTGGATTTTCTACCACTATCTACCTCAAACCTACCATCTCAGATCTGTATACATGTTGAGATTCCTACAGTTCCTAACACCATAAGATTGGCCTTATCGCCAATGTCAGAAATGATCTTAGACCACAATGCAAGCTTGATGACAAGCATCCAGGTTGTCCTACAGGATAATGGCTACCCCGATCAAATCATTTCTAACTATACAATGTCTAAGATGAGTATATATATAATGAGTTTAAAACCACCAAATCAGTCCTGTAAAGACCTCTCTGCAAAATCTAGCATGTTTACTCATGCTATCACCCCGAACGTACCTCATCTAGCACACCCTTCCCTTTTGTCCAATTCTAGCCTGATTCTCCCTCTCGCTGTAGACGGATGTACACACTACTGCCTGGACTTCCCAGGATATACCTGCCATCCCAGCTTTGACACCATATGTTCAAAGGTCATTGTGTACTTACTCAAGCACTGGCTGTCTGGAGTTGCCCTGCATGTTTGTAGACATCTTCTCAGCCATGCCTGGGGCAAGAGGAATTGGCATCCTGCTTTGTAGACAGGGACCTTGAGGTTCTGGTTCACAGGCTTGTAAAGAGGACAGTGATTCTCTTCCCAGAGGAGGCCATGTCACAGTCCCTACTATCCTGGTCTGAGGTCATCACTCGGGTCAGTATTGGTCTCCATGTTCCAGAGAAATGCCTAGAAGTGCAAGCATGTGATAAATGACCTTTTCCACTCCATCATGGTAAGCGTCACAAACTTTGCTGAGATACCTCATACTATCTCTGCAACTGCACCCAGCTCCTAACCAGGCACATGGTCTGCCACTCTCACTATAGAATGCAATATCTTCACTTACTTACTCTCACTCTCCCAAACCCGTCCACACTAACTCTGCATGCCATGCCCTCTGTGCTGCCTGCTCCTTCACCAAGGACACCTCAGCCCTAAGTGCAACAGCACTAACTGCCTTGCTATTCACTTTCATCTCACTCAAATCCTCCCTTTATCTCTCATTCCAGGAGAAAATAGCCCACAGGAGGGCCTGAAGTGCCAGAATGGATGCTTTGAGGAGAGGATCTTGGTGCTGGCTAGTGTTGGAGCTCAGCAATAGCCGGCTGTGATTATTGGCTTGTACAGAGGGGAGAAGAGCCAATTCTTTCGTAATTCACAAGTCACTTTATTAATATATTAGACAATACACATGCAGCTTTATACGCTTTATCGCAAACTAGAACCTATTTGTACACCCATTAGGGTCCTCTGACACTCCTTGAGTAGTCACAGAATATAAGAGCTAATAGGAGAAAGTGAAGACTGCAGATGCTGGAGATCAGAGCTGAAAATGTGTTGCTGGAAAAGCGCAGCAGGTCAGGCAGCATCCAAGGAGCAGGAGAATCGACGTTTCGGGCATGATCCCTTCTTCAGCGTATAAGAGCTAACACCCGAGCAGGATAGACACTGGTGCTGACAAGGGCTGACGCTCCAGACGCTCCGTTCCCTCTCTCTCTTTCTCTCTCTGATGTCGTCACCACATCCTTGACGCAGGGTCTGCTTTCCCGATGGTTGGTCTCTGGAGTTTTCGCTGGCTCCACACTCAAGTCTTCTTCTTATATTTTCCCTTATTTCCTTCAAGCCGTCCTGTCTCTTTCCCATTGGCTCAGGCTCGTTTGCCTTTACCTTATTGGCCCTGGCCCAGGGACTTGGTAATATTACCTCATAATTCTATGTCTAAATAAGGCTTTTGTATTACTTTGCCTTCCTTGCTTTGCACAGAACTTAGTTGGTACAAACAGGATTCAATCAACCCAGACCAGCAGCTAGACTAAGGACATTCTTAGATCACAAGCTGTTTTTTTTCCCTACGTGTCATCAGTTTTGCATTCAGTATTTGCTGCAGCATGTCAGCAGCTTGTATCGTCTCTTTCTCTCTCTCATTCTCTCTCTCTCTCTCTCCCTGCAGCCACTGGCTAACACTAGCAATGACCTGGAGTCTCCTGTGGGAATGCCAAAACCTCCATGTCCCAGAAACAAAGTAAGAAGCATTGGCCCTTGTCATGCTATTATCCCATTTCCATATTGTGCATTTAAAGTTAACATTACAATGACTACTACTCCCTTGAATGGGACATTCTCTTTTTATTTTGTCTTCAGTAGCTACCAGTTGCTGTTGCGAGGTCTGTTCCATCTCTGAGGAAGACAACTCCCTCAGAGGAATCGTCGGCAAAGCTGCCTCCTGCGCCTCCTACTGGGTCAGACACTGACATCTCAGTGGGAATTTTATCTGAATTAGAGCCAGGACCACTGGTTGAGTTAGCACCTCACTACCATGTCATGATAATTGTCCAAGGTAGAAACACTTGGTGGACTGCCAGAGGACAGGCACCTGCTGAGCCCAAGTCAAGAGAGGATCCCACAGTCATGGACTTCATTGTCATGCATGGGAAGGAATAGGGATAGCAGGTATGTTTGTCAGACGGGAACCTGATTTCAAGATTGGCTTCAAGACTGCAACAATGCCGTTGGGACTTGCAGGCTCAGGCTGGTTGGTAGCCACCATAGAGAACCAGATCCAGCAGTCTCAGTGTCTGTCAGATATGTGCACAGAGCTGTAATTCATCGCTCCGGCCATTGTTGCCCAGCACCAACCACAAAGTAAGAACATAAGAACTAGGAGAAGGAGTAGGCCATCCAGCCCTTCGAGACTGCTCCCCAAGGTAATGATCATCATCCTTGTTGCCCCTTCCTCACAAGGAGACAGGGCAGTGACAGAAGGCATCCAGTTGGAGGACAAAACACGGATAACCAGTACTCCCCTGCACCCGAAGTCTCCTCCACGAACACTCCAGAGGTGACTGGGTCTCCTATCCCTACCCCTCCTGACACCCTCGGGAATTCATACTCAAAGACCTGCTTTAGAGCAGGTCACATTCAATATTTATGTGAGCACCATCAGGGTCATCAGACCAAACCTCCAAAATCAACAGGTTCCACTGTAGGGCAGGCTTCCTCCACCACAGCTGTAGAACCTGGGACTGTACCAAGATATTGTGGAAGGAGAGGAAAGATTACAACCTTCTGAGGTCACACAGGCACAATGAGTGAAACACCACTGTAAATATGTTATCACATTTATATATCTTCTAACCTCTAACCTGTGTGAGCGAATCTGTGTCTAAGGTCAGTTTCTGAAGTTATGGAATTCAATATTGAGTATTCGAGGATATGAAGTGCTTAAGCTTAAAATGGGCTGTTGTCCCTCCACTTGCATTGTGCTTTGTTGGAACACTGCACTAGGCTCAGGATGGAAATATTAGAATGAGAGCAAGGAAAATTATTGAAATGGCAAATATCCAGAAAGTTAGGGTCATTCTACAGAGTGGAGGTGTTCTTCACCCGGTCTGTATGTAATCTCATCATTGTAAATGAGATCCCATTGTGAACAGCTAATAGAGTGGATTAGATTGAAATGTGCACAAGTGAAACATTGGAACATGAATTTGGGGACTTGCATAGTGTGGAGGGGGGAGGTGAAAGGCAAAGTGCTAGACCTTTTGCAATTGCTTGAAAAGATACCATGGGGAAGTGAGGAAGATTTAGGAGTGATGGAGGAGTGGATCAAGATGTCAGACAGGGAATGGCCCCTATAGAGTGCTGACAGTGGAGGGGTGGAAAAGATGGTTTACTGGTGGCATCCCGTTTTTGGTCTCTGCCCAGTGATCGATTAATCCTTCAAGTGGAACTTCTAATTTCAGTGGGACATCACTTGGTTGGTATTGAATAGGCTGCTCAGCATACACGTTACCAATGAGTATTTAGGAAGTTTGGTGTTTAATTAAACCATGTAATCAAGTTCTTTTCCTTGATTACATCACGGTAGCAATTCTTAAATTTACAACTTTGACTACTGTAGCAAGACAGAAATAAATCTCCAGCTGAGTGTCTCCTTCTAATGTCAATTATTAAAATACAAATTAAAAATATTTACATTAATTAGCACAGATGTGATCTCATTTACCATGCCAGAATGTGTGCTTAGAGAGCAGGATAAAAATCAAGTGAAATCAAGTTTATTTAGTAACTGTTATCACTAATTATCAAAAAAAATCTTATATTTATATTACACCTATGCGAAAGTAAAACATTAAGTTAGATCTCAGGACATAGAGTACAGGCAGCTGAAATGGCGGAGCTAGGCAAACTGAGATACACAAGAAGCCAGAACTGAAGTTGTGCAGAGCTTTTGGAGCCTTTGGTAAGTGTGTAGGGTGAATTAGGTCATAGAGACAGGGAAACACTCATTGAGAACATCTAAACTAAGCCCTTTAATCAGACCCTCACAGATACCCTCGCAGATGTGAGTCTGATGGCTGAAACATGAATATACTTGAGTGGTTTAATGATTAATTAAGCCAAATTAGATTACTATCTGTCAGTTTTAACCCATTCCACTGAAACTATCAGAGATATGCATCAAAAGCAAAAAGTTGCAAATGATGAAATCTGAAATTAAAAATAGAAAATGTGTAGCTCCTTGGAGAGGGAGTACACAGTGTCCACCAAGACTCTTATACCGTTAGAGAGAGGTGAGCACTGCAGAGTGTGGTGCACTTTATCTCTGTTTTCAACTCCATTTTGATTTAGCCCCCTCTCCCTCTCTCTATCACTTCAGGGCATTGCACATAAATCATTCAATTGGAAAACATGGGTGATTTACTAGTGGTGGATAATAAATGGAAAAAATACCATGGCTGATCTGGTGAGAGAGAAAAAGACTTCAATTGTGTGTAATAACCCTTCTAGATGAAAGGAAAAGAAAATGCAGAGAATGCTGAGCTGGTCAGGTAGCCTCTGTGGAAATAAAAAAGGAATTTCAGTTTGTGACCTTTCCTCAAATCTTTTATTAAAATTCATCTGGCTTGCTTCAGACTTACTAGCCCCAGTGAAAACCTCACAAGAGATGACTTTGTTTCTTTTTGTGGCCAGAATATTTTGGAACAAGTTGTGGTGCAAACCTCAATTGTTTCTGCAATTTTGCACAATATTGTGTCGTCAATATTCACACTGGAAAAAGACAATGTTGTCGAGGAAAATATTGAGAAACAGGCTATTAGACTAGATGGGATTGAGGTTTACAAGGAGGAAGTGTTAGAAATTTGGAAAGTATGAAAATAGATAAATCCCCCGGGCTGGATGAGATTTATCCAAGGATTCTTTGGGAGGCCAGGGAGGAGATTGCCGAGTCTTTGGCTTTGATCTTTATGTCGTCATTGTCTACAGGAATAGTGCCAGAAGACTGGAGGATAGCAAATGTTGTTCCCTTGTTCAGGAAGGGGAGTAGAGACAACCCTGGTAATTATAGGCCAGTGAGCCTTACTTCAGTTGTGGGTGAAGTGTTGGATTAGGTTATAAGAGATGGGATTTATAATCATCTCAATAGGAATAAGTTGATTACAGATAGTCAACATGATCTGTGAAGGGTAGGTCGTGCCTCACAAACCTTTTTAAGTTCTTTGAGAAGGTGACCAACCAGGTGGATGAGGGTAAAGTGTTTGATGTAGTGTACATGGATTTCAGTAAGGCATTTGTTGAGGTTTCCCACAGTAGGCTACTGCACAAAATACAGAGGCATGGGATTGAGGGTGATTTAGTGGTTTGGATCAGAAATTAGCTAGCTGAAAGAAGACAGAGGATGGTGGTTGATAGGAAATGTTCATCCTGGAGTTCACTTACTAATTGTTGTACTGCAAGGATCTGTTTTGGGTCCACTGCTGTTTGTCATTTTTATAAACAACTCGGATGAGGGCGTAGAAGGATGGGTTAATAAATTTGCTGACAACACTAAGGTCAGTACAGTTTTGGATAGTGCAGAAGGACGTTATAGGTTACAGAGGAACATAGATAAACTGCAGAGCTGGGCTGAGAGGTGGCAAATGAAGTTTAATGAAGAAAAGTGTCAGGTGATTAACTTTGGAAGGAACAATAGGAATGCAGAGTACTGGGCAAATGGTAAGATTCTTGGTAGTGTAGATGAGCAGAGAGATCTCGGTGTCCATGTACATAGATCACTCAAAGTTGCCACCCAGGTTGATAAGGCTGTTCAGAAGGCATACGGTGTTTAGCTTTTATTGGTAGAGGGATTGAGTTTCAGAGCCATGAGGTCATGCTGCAGCTGTACAAAGCTCTGGTGTGGCTGACTTGGAGTATTACATGCAATTCTGGTCACTGCATAATAGGAAGGATGTGGAAGCTTTGGAAAGGGTTCAGAGGAGATTTACTAGGATGTTGCCTAGTATGGAGGGAAGGTATTCCGAGCAAAGTTTGAGGGACTTGAGGCTGTTTTCATTAGAGAGAAGAAAGCTGAGAGTTGACTTAATTGAGACATATAAGATAATCAGAGGATTAGATCAGGTGGATAGTGAGAGAATGGTGATGGCTAGCACGAGGAGACATAGCTTCAAATTGAGGGGTGATAAGTATAGGACAGATGTCAGAGGTAGTTTCTTTACTCAGAGAGTTGTAGGGGCATGTTGGCACTGCCTGCAACAGTTGTAGGCTCGCCAACTTTACAGGCATTTTATTGGATAGGCGTATGGACAAGAATGGAATAGTGTAGGTTAGATGGGCTTCAGATTGGTTTCACAGAACGGTGCAACATCGAGGGCTGAAGGACCTGTACTGCACTGTAATGTTCTATGTTCTATCTGCAATAGTTTCTCAATTGCCCCTGTTAGTCTGGCTTCTGTTGTGGAGGCAGAGGCAGGTTTAGAGGTGGGTCTGGTAACAATTCCTCACCGCTGGCCAGCTTGCCAGAATGCTGCTGTGTTCCCAACTCTGGTGTATTTTCAGGGATGTGGCATTGAGGGTAGGGAGGGCTGGTGGTTACGCAACAACGAGAAATGGAAAACCACTTAGTCCAATAAAAATGAGAATGGAGTTGAAAGCTAGTTACAGTTGTGGTCGCATTACTTTGGTGGAGAAATCCTCCTTTAGTAATGATGGTCTGCTGCTATGGCCACAGTTTACAAAGTTGAATATTCAACTTTTCAGGGGGCACCTCTAGCTCGGAGGTCTTGTACTGCCAACCTCTGTTTGGACATTCATCATTGAGAACCCATTAATGCTCAAAACATTGACTCTCCTGCTCCTCAGATGCTCCTCAGATGCTGCCTGACTGGCTGTGCCTTTCCAGTACCACACTCTTTGACTCTTCATTACATAGCAGCCATGTAGGAGGCCACCTTCCAGATAATCACTAAACCTGTCTCACTGAGGTGTGTGTGGACTCTGAAACTCCATTTATTCCAAACATTAGAACTCCAAAGCCTGATGAAAAATACAGTCCATCATGTCGATTTCAAAACATCCAACATCTTCAAATTGGGGTCCAGTTAACCATTCCACCACTGTACATCTTTTGAGAAGGACCTGTACTGTTAAGGAGCAATGCCTTTAAAATATCTTGCAAAATATTTTATATTGACTGCAACAATCATGCACACTTCTTTGACTGTGCAATGAATAGATTATATAATGATATCCATATGGTGCTATGAGTAATATGGAATTTATGCCTGAGAAATCATAAACCATTGTTAAAATGTAGAGGGAAGCACCTTTTACAGAATTTAAAGACAATTATGCTAAGCCTCGGAAAATTGTTTGCACTGCAATCTCTCCCAGTACAAACCTTCATTGATCGCACAGAGGGTGGGAAAGCACAGCTGTTTATCTGTCGACATATGGAGAGAATAGAGAGAAGCAATAAATAGAGGGAATACTTCTAAAATAAAAGCAACCCTTAATTTAAACATGAGTTATGCTTTTCTTTAAATAAAGAAGTAAATTGGAAACCTAATTTTTGCTCTTTAAACTAAATTAAATATTCTAATTAAATAGATTATTGCAGAATATTATATTAATTACATCCAGTGATAAATAGAAACAAATTTACTGTCAACAGTTTTGGGCAAAAAGAAGATTAGAAAAATGGGAGAAAGTAGGGAAGGGATGTGCAATTATAAGCTTGACACCAGAACTGAGTGGGCACATTCTCATTAAAAAATGGACAGACAGACGTTCCTTTGCCTAGAAGAGGTAAGTCTGTGGGATGACCTGATAGAAGTCTTTAAAATCGTGGACGGGGTTGTTGATAGGGTTGACATAGAGAAGATGGACTTGACCTCCATCTGCATGGAGTCCAAAACTAAAGGCCGGAAAGAGAAGACACACTAACAAATCCAATATGAATTTCAGAAAGAAACTCCTTTACTCAGAAAATGGTAAGAATGTGGAATTTGTGACCACATGAAATATTGAGGCAAATAGCATATAGCATTTACATGGAAGCTATACAAATACATCACGGAGAAAGGGATATAATAGTATGGTGATGGTGCTGTGGTATTAAAGAAAGTTGAGGTGGCTCATGTGAAGCATAGATCCGTTGGACCAAATGGTTGCTTTCTGTGATCTGATATTCTATGCACTTCAATGGAAATGGTCTAAAGCCTATTCCATATTTTTAGATTTGCAGTAAAATTAATATCAAGATTCTGTTTCTTCATATTTCCCACTCAGATCTTAATATATATAATCTCTATTTAAATACTTTGCCCAATTTGAGTGAAATCTTTAATACAACTACGATGCTGCAGGTCTCCATTTATAGGAAACATCCCCTGGCCTCCACAAGAGTTAGGAGCTTGTGTGCTTCTCAATGAATCCCAAATGTTACTGTAGGGTAAGTATCCAATTGTTCAGATCTATACTGGAATGTTACACTTCTCAATATAGTACAGCAATAGAAGCAGAAGAGCAGGATGCAACTACTCCCACATACATTCCCACCACCATGAAATGCTGAGTAGCCAAATAATGTTTGACCCATCAGAAGTTCCACAAAATTAATGGCTGAGAATGGGGCTTCCAATGGACACTGGGCAGGCCTTGGCCCAAAAAGAGATACCAGTGTGCAATTTAAAGGGATCATGGGAAACTTACGTCGAGCTTTTTTAAAAAAACGTTTTTTAAGCTAAAAGCTGATACTTCGAAGAGTGAGAGCACTTTGTGAGTCTGTGAAACCTTTTTTAATAGACATGACTCTCAGAGCTTTTAAGACAGTCAAAGAGGATGTGAAAAGCATTTTGTAACAGTTCAGTGTTCACATGACCGACATCAGTTGGTCAAGGAAAGCACGTTTAGGGCAAGATTAGAGTCATATATAGTCATAAAAGATGTACAGCACGGAAACAGACCCTTCGGTCCAACCTATCCATGCCGACCAGATATCCCTACCCAATCTAGTCCCACCTGCCAGCACCCGACCCATATCCCTCCAAACCCTTCCTATTCATATACCCATCCAAATGCTTCTTAAATATTGCAATTGCATCAGCCTCCACCACTTCCTCTGGCTGATCATTCCATACACGTACCACCCTCTGAGTGAAAAAGTTGCCCCTTGGGTCTCTTCTATGTCTTTCCCCTCTCACCCTAAACCTGTGCCCTATAGTTCTGGACTCTCCCACCCCAGGGAAAAGACTTTGTCTATTTATCCTATCCATGCCCCTCATAATTTTGTAAATCTCTATAAGGTCACCCCTCAGCCTCCAATGTTCCAGGGAAAACAGCCCCAGCCTGTTCAGCCTCTCCCTGTAGCTCAGATCCTCCAACCCTGGCAACATCCGTGTAAATCTTTTCTGAATCCTTTCAAGTTTCACAACATCTTTCCGATAGGAAGGAGGCCAGAATTGCAGGCAATATTCCAACAGTAGCCTAACTAATGTCCTGTACAGCCGCAACATGACCTCCCAACTCCTGTACTCAATATTCTGACCGATAAAGGAAAGCATACCAAAGGCCTTCTTCACTATCCTATTTACCTGCAACTCCACTTTCAAGGAGCTATGAATTTGCACTCCAAGGTCTCTTTGTTTAGCAATACTCCTTAGGACCTTACCTTTAAGTGTATAGGTTCTGCTAAGATTTGCTTTCCTCAAATGCAGCACCTGGCATTTATCTAAATTAAACTCCATCTGCCACATCTCAGCCCATTGGCCCATCTGATCAAGATCCCATTGTAATCTGAGGTAATCCTCTTCGCTGTCCACTACACCTCCAATTTTGGTGTCATCTACAAACTTACTAACTATACCTCTTATGCTCATATCCAAATCATTTATATAAATGACGAAAAGTAGAGGACCCAGCACCAATCCTTGTGTCACTCCACTGGTCACAGACCTCTAGTCTGAAAAACAACCCTCCACCACCACCACCCTCTGACTTCTACCTTTGAGCCAGTTCTGTATCCAAATGGCTCATTCTCCCTGTATTATCAAAGGATCAAAGTTAATTGAAAAGTGGGAGGGGCTAATTGGATAAAAGAGACTTTTCCTCTCCCTTTTATAAGGTGGAAACACCTAAAACTGGGACACAGGATAAAAAGACAAAATAAAAACCAAAAGAACTATGGATGCTGTAAATCAGAGACAAAAACAGAAATTGCTGGAAAAGCTCAACTGGTCTGGCAGCATCAGTTGAGAGGAATCAAAGTTAACATATTGGATCAAGTGACCTTTCTCAGAACACAGGATTCTGGGGAAGGGTCATTCCAGCCGATGCATGATTACAAAAAGGTGTGCAAAACTTGGGGGGGGGGAGAGAGTTTGAAGATCCAAAGCTGTAAGAGAAGTCGTTATGTGCACTCTGGTGAGGGCAGAAATCTCATCCTGAGCCAATAAATGTTGCTTCCAGGGGAAAAAAGCTGCTGGAGACCAACCGTTATGTGGGTGGGCTTCCTCCATTTTTGTGAGGAGCCAGGGAATATGATGCACCATACAATTCAGCCCTTAAAGGAAATGTAGGATTTAGGTCTAAACTAATAACGTGCACTTATCTCTCTGATGTAACATCACAATTTAAAACTACCAGACTCAGGCAGAACTGTTTGTGAAATTGGAATTGATAAAATAAATTGATATGTGTTGCTATTTCAAGCATTCAAAGAGAGATTACCTGAAGATTTCAGAAAACAATCAAACTTTCAAAATAAAACTCACGATGAACCACATAACATTCTAGGTGGCTTCTGGGCATCAAAAATAAGGTTTGTTTAAAAAAGAATAAATTGAATGTTGACAAACTATGTCAGCCCAACAATACATATTTGAATTTGGGATAATTTTGAAATGAAAAAATGACAGGCACATTACACCAATTTATTTTAGGTAACAGATTGTCAACTAATAGTTTTTTTAAATGAAACAGGACACATTGGTATCTGAAATTAAATGGGAATGGTTGATTTCTGTTTTAATGGTATTGGCCTGGATTTTCATCCTCAAGTTCGGTCACGGGAATTAGTAAAATTCCGAGCTTCACATGTTCACTTTGGGAAGAAGTGCTGTTAAAGACAGATGGTAATTAGCAGTGAGTGGTGCAAACTGGTATCAGGTCAGCTGACCTGTCAAAGTGGTCTGAGACAGCCAACAATGTGACTGGTGATAAGACAGGCCGGTGAAAGGCCTGCTTATCGCTATGGGACTTCGTACTGGTTATAAGGATTTAATTAAGGCCATTAGTCCTCACTCTCATGACCTTCACCTCCCACATGCTCCATAACATGTCACATCGTGCCCCTCCACTTGCTCTCAGGGCACCCCATACCATCTTTGCCAAGCAATGACACTTTTTCTGTCCATTGACCAATTATACACTGTAAAGAATCAGTCAAGCTTATAGTAACAATTGGATGTGTAAAAAAACACTATGTTAAAATGAACACTATGCCCTTTTATTAGAGTAATAAAATTGAAAATCACCATAGCTTTTAAACATCAATAGCACCTGAAACCTCTTTAGCCTTATGTAAATTAGAGGAGGAGGTCCTTTTCCAGTAGGATGGGAGGAACTTTCCAAAAGAGAAAACAAACCCTACTGAAGGTGTCAGAGGAGGTGAGTAGACATGGGGGTCATCTGATGGCTCTGGCTGTAATGTGGCCAATTCTTCAGTTCAGAACCGCATGCTTCAGCTTTGTGAGTGACAAACCTAACTGGCCATGTGGGCATGCACAGATTGTCAGGTATTTGGTTTTGGAGTATGGGTAGGAGCAATAGATGCTGCACGGCTAGGGTATCAATCTAAGCAGCCTCAGTCCTATGCCTAGCTTTTGGAAGGGTGGTTTGGGCAGGAGGTGTTGGGGAGTGCAAAGCAGGAATATCTCCAAAAAAAGGAGTGAGAAATATCATTTTTGAGTTCCACTTTAAAGGTTGCTGTCTTCAGATATGCTGCTTTATCATACTTTTATGGTCTTCACCCCCTGGCAAGAGATTGGGAGAAGAGATTGAGATCTAGTGGGGAATGCCTAATATGGCTATAATAACAAACTGCAGGAGGACATTGTGTAGCTGGCTAGTTGCCAGGGGGTAAGATCCATTGGCCAGATTTCTCACAAAGGGATGGAAGTGCAAGGGACCCTTGCTTAATGACATGGCCAGGACAGTGGAAGTATGGGTGTAGCTTGGAAAAAGGTTGTAGCTCTCCTGAAAAGTCAATCATTGACAACCTTAACATAGCGATGGGCTGAATCTGATGCATGTCACACAACAGGAAGTCCCCAGTTGCAAACAGGTTCCATTCTTGAGTCCATTCGCAAGTCGATGTGTACGCCATTCAGAACACAATGCAGGACAATCTAAAGTAGCCTTTCATAAGTACAGGAAATGTTCATTTGTCGGATCTGTAAAATTACAGCCCTGTATGAGATCATGTTCCTAAGTAGATGCATTCATCAGTCGGACATTGGTCAATTGGGGACCATTGTAATCTCCTTTGCTCCTTGAAACAATCCAAAGTTACAGAAGTTACATTGTTGCAGAAGTCCCAGGCATTGGGTGACCACTCACAACTGGATCTGATCTTTTGTGCCAACATCTCACACAGTAGTGTAACAGAGTGAGACAGGAGCTGCAAAAGTACTGTCACTCCCAGAGCTACAGAATTCAACCTTCACCTGTGAACCCACTTAGAATAACTCTCACTCCAAAATGATCCTGCAGTGACATCTCTTGGTCAGTCAGCCAAAGTCTGTGAAGCAGATGTTCCCAAAAGCAGGTTCACCTGCTTCTTCCACTTCTGTGCTCAGAGCTCCTCTGATTCCAGCTGATATTGTGACAATATGCCACTCAGTAAACCCTGAATGATTGCAGTACCTCACCCTTTCCTCATGTAGACCATGCAATCCCTACAAAATTGCACAGGCTATAGCTCACCATAGTAAATTGTACCTTAATTATTTTAATTGGAAATTCATTAAATTTAGTTGGATGATGAACCAGGTTTCAAGTTCATATCTCACTTGCCTTCCCTAGTCTCATGAACCAGTGTCTATCTGTCTGCTACTCAACTCAATGCCAAGATGCAGATTTTTCACTTTGGTGAAAAGGTTGGCCTCGCAAAGTTTCAGCATAAAATTTGATCCATTCTTCCCAAAGTCCATGCAGAGGTACATTAACAAATTTCATGGCATTTGCAGTTACAAACATCTACAAACAGTCACTTCTTGTACACCCTGTGCATTACTATAACCCTGGAGAAAGCAAAGATTGGAGAGATGACTGGTAATGTGGGGATCCATCGTCTCCCACCATGGCAGTTGGAGGAAATTCAATTAATGAATTAATCTATAAGGAAATGCTAGTTATGAAACCACTGATGTCATATGGCCTTGAAGGGAGAAAATTGCGTGCCCATACCTAATATGGAAATCGGGACACAATGTTTGTGTGTTGTATATTTAAAATTCCAGCCCTATATGAGATTGTGTTTGTAAGTATGTGCATTCATCGGTAGGATATTCATCAGCCAGAGACCCTCTGTCATCTCCTTTTCTCCTTGAAACAAGCCAAAGGTATCGAAGTTCAAAGCAACTATCGTTGTGAAAACCTAATCTAGCCTATGTGTGACTCCAGACCCACAGCACAATGGTTGACTCTGAACTGCCTTCTGAAATGATCTGGTAAGTCATGCTATTTCAAGGGAAATTAGAGTGGCAGAACACATAAAAGAAAAATCAGAAGGATATGGAGAGGACTGAGGGGGCACTGAATTAACCCAAATCTAACTCAAACTGATGGGATGCATCTCCTTTCTCTACTGGTTTAAGATTCTAATGTGAAATGCATCCATTTCCTGTGGATGTGAATTCACAGCATAAATGTAATGGTAATTAGATACAAATTGGCATTATATTTCTTCTCACTCAGACAGAATGTGAAAATAATTCAAAAGAGAAACTGTAATGTCAGACTGTTGGACAAGGAGTTACCTTTGCAGTTAAACTAAAGCACAATTTTCTGATTTTTGAGAAAACTGTCTAGAAATTTCTACAATGGAGCATAGTTAACAGAAATTTATTTGTTTTAAACAGAAATTGACTATTAATCTCATAGCGAACTATTTTTGGAATTTAGAAAATATCAGCTGTAGCTGCTGTCTGATACAACTCGTTAGACAACTAATGGAAATAAAATACATCCACGTCCATAATTTTCATTCTAAGGTCTACATATTTACAGCAGCCATAGCATGAGGGAGAAAGCACAAACCAGTTCAATATACACTGGGTTTGCAAATAAATATCGCTGTAAATCAAGCATATTATTTTTATAGTTGTATCCCCTTATGGACTATTGTAGCTGGCCTTTTTTTCTCTACATTAATTTATTTTTTTATAGCATTAGATGCCCCAAGATGTTCCCATTATCTCACAATAATGACAAAAAGCAATAACTTCTGAGTGTTTAGCTGACCTCTCCTGTTTGTGCACAATTATTATTTGGATAAATCAAAGAATCTACAGGAAGCAAAGCTTATCATTGCTTACCAACTTTATTAACCAACAGAGAAGAATGAGTAGGTTGGAAAGCCTCTCTGATTAAGAATATTCATCATTCTGATTATAATAAGAACAATTATGAGCAATGCATGCTGTTTGAGGGAGAAATGTAAATCAGGCATACAATCACTGAATTGTCAATACATGCCAAGGAGAAAGGCTACTTTTCAGGTTCTGCTTTATATCTTGTACCAGATCCTGGTATCAATTGTATCAGTATAATCTTTCAACAATACCTTGTAAAACTGCAATTGCTACAACCTAGAAGTACAAGGATTGCAAGTAGATGGGAACACCATCAACTGACTTCAAACTATATCGCCATTCCTTCATTTTCACTGGTAGCTGGACATTCCTCCCTTAGAGAACTGTTTGTGAACCTACAGCACACAGCTCAAGAGAGCAGCTCATCTCAGGCTTCTCGGGGCAACTAGAGATGGTTATTAATGTTGGCCTTGCCAGCAATTCCACATCCAACAAACAAATGCAAAAAAAAAGGAGCATGTAGAAATCTTGATTTTAGTGTGTATACCATGTTGATTCCTTGCTTGACAGGTTAGCAAAATAATTAATTTAGTTAGAAATTAAAGTTTTAAAATTTAAAGACACGTGCTGTGGCTACAAGATATCTTGTTAGAAATGCCCCCAAAAGTAAATTTTCACATTTGCTGTTATTCCAATTTGCCAATTCACTTGGCCTCTGCATTCTTTGTCAGGGGATTCTACTCTGGTCTTTTCCATTGTGGGCCATTGCCTCTTCTTCACACAAAAAACCTTCAGTTGGGAGTCTTTCTGTATAAACCATAGTAAATCTCTTTAACTTCTTGAAACACAGTGGCCATACAGTCCCTGCCTGAGAACTCTCAGGCATTAAATCAAATGAATTACACAAAGAAAATAAGGAATTTGCATTTGTATGGCACCATATCACCTACTCATGTCGTTCAAAAGTGCATTGCATCTAATGAATGACTGAATCACAGACACTAGTCTGTGGCCACTGCAATATCCATTGTGCAAAACTAAGTCTCAAAAACAGCAGATCACTAACGTGATTATACTAAGAATGATTAATGGGATATCCAGGTGCTATATATGGATTTTCAGTAGATATGAATAATTCAAAAGAAATTTCCTAATAATTCAGATGCATGAAAAGAATTCCAAAATATAATTCAGATTGATTACTGAGAACAAGGTTTTTTTCAATAATAATGCTAATATATCAGCAAACTCTCAAATAACAATTAAAAGGGAGCATGCAATAAAAGCAGAATCTTCAGCTGGCTGCAAACCTGGGTAATTGGGTTTGTCATTACAAGGTGGTGTCACAGAAATAGCATCACATCCTCAATCTAAAGTTTTGAACAAATAAAATGCTGCTGGAGTTTTCATACAAAGCATGATTCTGTATGTATATTATTTTAGAATCATAAAGTCATACAGCAGAGAAACAGACCATACCGATAATAATTCCAAACAAAACCAATAGCACCTGCCTGTGCTTGGCCTATATCCCTCCTAACCTTCCTTATTCATGGACATATCCAAACATCTTTTAAATGTTGTAACTGTACCTGCATCCACTACTTTCTCTGGAAGTTCATTCCTCACACGAACCACTCTGTGTAAAAGAAATGTCCCTCATGTCTTTTTAAAATCCTTCTCCTCTCACCTTTAAAATATGCCCCCTAGTTTTGAAATCCTCCATTCTAGGGAAAAGATACTTGACATTCACCTTATCTATACCCTTCATGATTTTATAAACCTCTATAATCACCCTTCAATCTTCTACACTCCAGTGAAAAATGCCGCAGTCTAGCCAGCCAATATTTATAACTCAAATCCTCCACTCCTGGCAACATCCTGGTAAACCTTTTCTGAATCCTCTTCTTTCTACAACAGGATGATCAGAACCAGACACAATACTCCAGGAGAGGCCTCACCAACATAGCACGATTACAATAAATTGCTTCAGCTCAACCTTTTGCTTTCCATCAAAAGTTTCCTTCTAAGTTTTTCTTGCTGACTGCTGCTATTATTTATCACAAAGCTATTAACCTAATATTCTTCTCATTATTGGGAACAAATTTTCAGTCTATAAATAAAGCTCATGACAATAGATCAGGTGCTAACTTATAACAAAGTAAGATAAAATATGATAAAAGTCTGTCACACTCCATCAATGGATGAGGGCTGAACCTCACGGCCATACATTGGGTGAACCATCCATACAAACACTTCTCCCAGCCCCTCCATCATGTCAACATAAAATATGTTGTCGAGCCACCAAGTTGATAATACAAAGTCACCATTCAGTTATTACAGAAGGCAAAGAAACCAAATTATCCCTCCTGGATATTTGGTGCACTCCTCCTCCACTCCCATAGCGCTTTCCCAGACAATTACACTACTTACCCATTTCCCTCCTCACTATCCAATCCCAAATGAAGAAGCAATTTACCTGCACCTCTTTCAATGTAGCATTTGCCATTCACAGTGTTGTCTATTCTGCACTGGGAGTTGAAACACAGATTGGGTGATCACTTCATGAAACACCTATGCTCACTCTTAAAAATGATGCCAAATTCCCAGTCACCTGCTACTTCAAATCACCACTGCGGTGCCATGTCAACATTTCTGTCTCAGGCCAGCCACAGTTCTCCAGTTAAGCTCAACACAAGTGGGAGGAGCAATACCTCATCATCTACCTGGTACCTTGCAACCTTCAGGACTCAACATTGAGTTTAATAATTTTGAGAAGTGAATTCCCACCTCCATGTTTTTTTTTCTCTCTCTCTCTCTCCAGTCTTTCAATGTATTCTATTCACTATATCACCAACTCCCCCTACCTCCTGTCATCAGTATGCGTACCAGCCTTATCCAACTGCTTTCAGTTCTGATGAAGGGTCACTGAACTCAAAACAATAATTCTGTGTTCTCTCTACAGATACCACCAGATCTGGTGAGTTTCTTCAACAGTTTCTGTTTTTGTTTCAGATTTCCAGCATCTGGAGTTCTTTGACTTAGTTTAAGGAAATTGGAAGGCTGCCTGCCATTTTGAAATAATCAGTTAACAAGCTATTAAAGGCCATGTGATGTAAGTTTTCATTGACTTCAGCACTTACCAGGCGTTAGAAGGTTTAAGAGTTTTGCAGCAGCTCTGATGAGGTGGTGACACATAAAAAGGGCTGCCATTGGGACATTGGCAACATATCACCACAGATTCCCCTAGTGAGGGTGGAATGTCTATATGTTCTTGGACTTCAGTTATTACATTTTTTTGAGCTTCGCATAAAGAAAAATTTGAAAATACCCTTAAATCTGTGGCAGTACCCTTAAATCAATAGCATTATAATTCCTCTGTATGTTTTTTGACTATGTGTTCATTGGCTTCTGTTAAAACTATGAGATTGAAAAGTAATTTTGTTTTGGGGCTATGTCTTTAATGTGAGGTGCATGAAGAAGATTGCATTTAATTGTTGGAGGTTAAAGGGGTCTCGAATACTTTACATAGAGAAAGGTCTAAGGGTTTTATACATGGATCCAATGGCAGCAGCCTGTAACTAAGAGCAGTAGGGTTGTGTGACTCCAAAGCCCAGTAAATGCTGAGAATACTAGGTTGGAAACAGATGTACTTTAATGTGCTCATTTAGTTCCAAGATGAAAGTTAGGTTCTCAAGGACAGCAAATGAACATTTTTAATGGAATCCAGGGCCTATGTGATTCATGTTGCCATAGTGATGGGCTTAGAAATGGGCATAGACGAAGTGTTATAAAAGGTCTGAGAGAGAGATAGAAATATCAAATCCCATGCAAAATTTAACAAGTTTGGATGACCTTCTAAGCTTGTAAAGTATTTGTTCAACTCTTCTACCATGTCCTGACTCACTGTTATAATCCCCACAGCCTCATTCTCTATGGGGTCTGAATTCACCATTGCCTCTCTCTTGCTTTTTATGTATTTAAAGAAGCTCTTATTGTTTGTTTTTATGTTATTTACTAGTTTACCCTCATTGTTTATTTTCTGAATCTTGTTGGTCATCTTTTGGTGTTTTCTAAAACTTTCCCAATCCTCTGATTTACCACTAATCTTTACCACATTGTGAGTCTGCAATCACATGTAGGCCAGACCAGGCCAGGATGGCAGACTTGTATGCTTTTTTTCTTTCAATGTGATGCTGTTCTTAACTTACCTGGTTAACCGTTGTTCTTTTATCCATTTCCTAGAGTCATTTTGTTTTCATTGGAATATATATTTGCTGAGTCATGAACTAATCTCTGAAACATCTGTCATCATTCCATCATTCAGCAACTATTATTTATGCTAAGTTCCTTTGCTAGTCCATTCCAGCCAACTTTCCCCTCAGTCCCTTGTAATTACACTTATTAGCATAGCTTTTAGTCCTTAATGAGATAAGAGTGGGATTTCCAAGCCTGAAGTCTTACCTTAAGAACTGCTAGTCAATCACTGGGTAAGTGAGGGCATTTTAGCCAGGGAGAGATGGGAGGCCACAGTGTAGAGAGAATGGAGGAATAGGTTTTAGAAGTCAGACAGAGGTACCAGTTGTGAACACAATCCTGTAGTGGGACAAGGGCAACATTTCCTTTCAGCTTCAAGACCATGTAGCCACTCTGAACATAACACACGGGAACCCAAATGCAGGTATCCTCCCCTTCCTTCCCATTTTCCTGAGCAGTGTGATCTCCCAGAGAGAAATACCAGCAAAGAAAAACAGATTAACTTGGAAATTAACTACATGGATTTAAACTTTTCAATCTCAATGCAAATGTCTAGGTGCCCTGTCTCTCTCCACCAGATTCTGAAAGACTAACCCACCTGTGATATTTTAGAAAAGTCATGTTTTTTTTATTCACTCATGGGCTATGGGTATTGCTTGCAGGCCAGCATTTATTTGCCTCCTCTAGTTGCCTTCTTAAATGGCTGCATTCCATGTGCTGTATGTAGATCTACGGTGTCATTGGGGATTGCACAAGTAAACGTGAGAAGGAGAGGGGTCTCCTGTGCTATTTTCCCTCTCATTTTTTTTCTCCTCCCCAGACATTCCAGTCTCCCCATATCTCCAAGGTCTGAGACCAGAAATCAATGTTAGGTCACGCACATACACACACCTGCCTCACAGCACCAGGGTCCCAGGTTCAATTCCAGCCTCAGGTGACTATCTGTGTGGAGTTTGCACATTCTCCCTGTTTCTGCGTGGGTCTATAGGGCCTACTGTGTTGAAAGTGGGAAAGGAAAACCACAAAGTAGTCTAACAAGAAGACACAGTATCTTAACAAGATATAGTTTATTGCATGATAGCAATCAAGTACAAGTTGCATTAGTAAGACAGACATTGTTAAAAAGAATATGAGGTAGGTCTGTCTTCCTGAAAATCCTGCAATGTTCTACAGTTTCTCTCCCAAGTTCTTTTTTCCAACAATCCACAACAGTTTCATGGCTATTATCATAAGACTGTTAACTCCAGTACTTTTTATTGAATTCAAATTCCGCTATATACCATGGCAATACAGGTATTTGAAACCAGTCCCTGTGAAACCTCATGTAGCATCATTGAAACATAGAAACGTAGAAAATAGGTGATTTTCCTCTGCAGACCATCAATTATACCCTTACTGGCATAAAATTCACTAAAGAGGAGGAAAACAACAACAAACTGCCACTCCTAGATGTTACAGTAGAATGAACAGTCAATGGGAAACTTCAAACCAGTATCTACAGGAAAACAACACATATGGACCAAATATTGAACTACAGAAGCAATCATCCCAACATCCACAAAAGAAGCTGCATCAGATCATTTCAATGAACCAACGCACACTGCAGCACAGAGGGACTACGTAGAGCAGAGGAAAATCACCTATACCTTGTGTTCAAAAAGAATAGGTACGCAATGACCACAGTCTGCCAATTTCTCAGCAACAAACCCAAACAAGCAGACAAAACACCTCCAGAAACCCTAGCCACTCTCCTCTAAATCAAAGACATCTTGGAAATGACTGCTAGACTACTCAGACCCCTTGGCATCATGGTAGCCCACAAACCCTGCAACACACTAAAATAGCAGCTAATGAACTTGAAAGATCCTTTACAGACAACAAGCAAAACTAATGTCATTTATAAAATATCGTGCAAGAACTGTAACAAACACTACGTTAGACAAACAGGGAAAAAACTAGCCACCAGGATACATAACATCAACTAGCCACAAAACCACATGACCCTCTCTCACTAGTATCCTTACATACAGATAAGGAAGGACACCACTTTGACTATGACAACACATCCATCCTAGGACAAGCCAAACAGAGACACGCACAAGAATTCCTAAAAGCATGACATTCCAACCGGAACTCTATCAACAAACACATTGGGTTATATCCCATCTACCACCCCCTGAGAAAAAGAACCGGAAATGACATCACCACAGAAAATGACATCACCAACCCAAAGAAACCCAAACATATAAACAGAAAGCAGGAATCATCAAAAGTGCTTTGCCCAGAGGCCCACTGAAGATGTTACCTAGTAGGGTGGCGAAATGTCTGGAAATGAACCTTCCAGCTCAGCGAGCAAACCTACATCCTTCTTGAAAACATTCAATTATTTGTTCTCAACCACTTTCTATAGCAAAGAATTCCACAGATGTTTTAATCTGAAGACATTTCTCATCCTCTTAATCTTAAATGGTCTACCTAGTATCATTAATGATCTGATCCTGGACTCCCTGGTCATCATGAAAATCCTTCCTGGATTTACCCTGTCTAGTCCTGCTAGAATTTTATACGTTTCTATGAAATCCCTCATCATTCTTCTAAATATGGTTCTAATCAATCCTGCCAATCCAGGAATCAGTCTTATAAACCTTTGTTGCACTTCCTCAGTGGTGAGGACATCCTTCCTCAGATAAGAAAACCAAAACTGCACACTATTATCCAAGTGTGGCTCAACAAATCCAAGAATGGTTGCAGCAAGATATCCCTGCTCCTACATTTGAATCGTCTTGCTATGAAGGCCAATATACCACTTGTCTTCTTCATAGCCTGGTGTACAAGGACACCCAAGTCTTGTTGCACTTTCCCCTTTCCCAGTCTAACATCATTCAGATAACAAACCGCCTTCCTGTTTTCTCATTGACGTGGATAACCACACATTTATCGACATCATACTTCATCTGTCATGCATTTGCCCACTCCTTCAATTAGTCCGAATCACATTGAAGCATCTCTGTATCTTCCTTGCAGCTTACTCTCCCACCCAACTATGCGTCATCTGATTGGATGCAACTGAATACAGACCTCAGCATCAACCCTTTAAGAATAATTTTCTTATAAAAGCTGCCACCCAATTCACACTGCAAACCTTGAGTGATAAAGAGGAAAAAATGCCCTTTCTATTTATAATTTTAATCATCAAACAATGGGCCAGAGCCATGAAGACAGACTAATTGATTTGGTGATTGAATGTTGCAGATAATTTAAGAGAAATATCAACAAGTGTAGTGCAAACTGACTAATGTTTTAATCTGGAATGCTATGTGAACTCTTCTGTAAATTCACAATCAGCAAGCACACTGGCCAAGAGTAAACTAATGAAAAGTGGCTTGATTGGAAACTTCCCTAAAGTGTGGGTAGTAAATCTGAAATCCCATATGTCTGTGTTTTGCTTACAAACTAAAAATATATTTGTGGGATTCTGACAGCAATAATATGTGCACAATAACCTATAATTCAAATTAAGCTCCCTGCAGATTTTCCTGAAATCCTTCCCACACGTGTATTGATTTTTTTCCAATGTGATAAATTGACAGTGCAAACATAAACTGTAGCCTTCGGTTGCATTAAATGTTTATGAAATTTGAATGTGCGAACACCAATCAAGCCTAAACTGATAGAATTCCCATTCAGAAATGCATACCGAATTGAAGCAAATCAAAATAGAAGTATATTTTAATAGTGTCCCTCATTTCCTCTGCTTAGTTTCAAATCTATAGCCTTTGTTCATGAGAGACGATAGCATTCGTGTGAAAAATAAACCACAATTTTTATGGTATTCTCTTCAGAAATGCAACCACTATGTATTTGATGAAACATTAGTAAACCTCCATTGTTTAATATATACCTTTGAAGTACTGATCAAACTGTAAGAATTCAGAAATGCATCGATGACTGAGACCAGAACAAACCAAACTCCTGCTTGGAAAATAGGCACAACCTATGTAATTCAAACAGTATTGGGATTACAAATCAAAGTTCTTTTCTAGTCAAACTTAAGAACTGCTGTTTGAAAATGTCATGACAATGAAAGCTATAGTAATGCAGTTTGAGTTTAAACTTTAAACAAACCAAACAGACAAAAGCAAGCTTGCTAAACAAGAGTTAAAAAAGCAGCTCTTGCAGTAATATTTTTAAATGAATCAATTTGGCAAATAGAATTAATGAGAATCCAAAGAGTTTTACAAATACATTAAGGACAAAAGGGTAACTAGGGAGAGAATAGGGCCCCTCAAAGATCAGCAAGGCGGCCTTTGTGTGGAGACGCAGAAAATGGGGGAGATACTAAATGAGTATTTGCATCAGTATTTACTGTGGAAAAGGATATGGAAGATATAGACTGTAGGGAAATAGATGGTGACATCTTGCAAAATATCCATATTACAGAGGAGGAAGTGCTGGATGTCTGAAATGCATAAAAGTGGATAAATCCCTAGGACCTGATCAGGTGTTACCAAGAACTCTGTGGGAAGCTAGAGAAGTGATTGCTGGGCCTCTTGCTGAGATATTTGTATCATCAATAGTCACAGGTGAGGTGCCGGAAGACTGGAGTTTGGCAAATGTGGTGCCACTGTTTAAGAAGGGTGGTGAGAACTATCGACCAGTGAGCCTGACGTCAGTGGTGGGCAAGGTGTTGGAGGGAATCCTGAGGGACAGGATGTACATGTATTTGGAAAGGCAAGGACTGATTAGGCATAATCAACATGGCTTTGTGCATGGGAAATCATGTCTCACAAACTTGATTGAGTTTTTTGAGGAAGTAACAAAGAGGATTGATGAGGGCAGAGTGGTAGATGTGATCGATGTGGACTTCAGTAAGGCGTTGACAAGGTTCCCCATGGAGACTGATTAGCAAGGTTAGATCTCACGGAATACAGGGAGAACTAGCCATTTGGATACAGAACCGGCTCAAAGATAGAAGACAGAGGGTGGTGGTGGAGGGTTGTTTTTCAGACTGGAGGCCTGTGACCAGTGGAGTGCCACAAGGATTGGTGCTGGGTCCTCTACTTTTTGTCATTTACATAAACGATTTGGATGCGAGCATAAGAGGTACAGTTAATAAGTTTGCAGATGACACCAAAATTGGACGTGTAGTGGACAGCGAAGAGGGTTACCTCAGATTACAACAGGATCTGAACCAGATGGGCCAATGGGCTGAGAAGTGGCAGATGGAGTTTAATTCAGATAAATGCGAGGTGCTGCATTTTGGGAAAGCAAATCTTAGCAGGACTTATTTACTTAATGGTAAGGTCCTAGGGCGTGTTGCTGAACAAAGAGACTTTGGATTGCAGGTTCATAGCTCCTTGAAAGTGGAGGCGCAGGTAGATAGGATAGTGAAGAAGACGTTTGGTATGCTTTCCTTTATTGGTCAGAGTATTGAGTACAGGACATTGGTTAGGCCACTGTTGGAATATTGCATGCAATTCTGGTCTCCTTCCTATCAGAAAGATGTTGTGAAACGTGAAAGGGTTCAGAAAAGATTTACAAGGATGTTGCCAGGGTTAGAGGATTTGAGCTATAGGGAGAGGCTGAACAGGCTGGGGCTGTTTTCCCTAGAGTGTCAGAGGCTGAGGGGTGACCTTGTAGAGGTTTACAAAATCATGAGGGTCATGGATAGGATAAATAGACAAAGTCTTTTCCCTGAGGTCAGGGAGTCCAGAACTAGAGGACATAGGTTTAGGGTGAGAGGGGAAAGATATAAAAGAGACCTACGGGGCAACTTTTTCACACAGAGGGTGGTACATGTATGGAATGATCTGCCAGAGGAAGTGGTGGAGGCTGATACAATTGCAACATTTAAGAGGCATTGGATGAGTATATGAATAGGAAGGGTTTGGAGGGATATGGGCCGGGTGCTGGCAGATGGGACTAGATTGGGTTGGGATATCTGGTCGGCATGGACGGGTTGGACCGAAGGGTTTGTTTCCATGCTGTACATCTCTATGACTCTATGACTCCAATCTATATGGAGCAATCAGATCATCTTCTTTATTTCTTTGCCTCAGATCTGTTTGTGTTTTCAAATTGTATTTTTAGGGCACTCAAAACTACTTTGGCTAAGCAGAGTGATTGAACAATAGGAATAGCTGACAGAAATATCTTCAGTTACTAATGTAATGGCAGGATGGGCATACCTGATTTTTTTGAAGAAAAATACCCAAACTAGGGGACAGTTTAGTTTATTTTCAAATTTAGTAAGTGGCATTCAAAGGTGTATAAACCCATCCCAGACAAAAGGACCAAACCCATTCTCCTTTTACTTAATACAGTCACGATTGTCTTCTCTCTTCGTCAATATCTTTGTGTGTCGTCTCCTCTCCAACTTTGTTTATTTTGTCCTTTTTTTCTTTCTTTTAATTATCACTTCTTCAATATTTTCTCTCGGTTCTTTGTAGGCCTGTATCTGAGAGGCCCTCTCTTTCTCTTGTTGCTGGTTTCTTCCCCTTTATGTTCCTGGTTTTCTCTCTTGCTTGTCTCCCATTCACAGTTGCTATTGAACACTGTCTCCTCACCATGTTGTGACTCTATCCATCCATGCTGCGTGTTTTACCATTGGTACTCTCCCTGTACTTTGTCCTTTAGCTGCACCATAGAACTATCGAAAATAGGAGCAGGAGTAAGCTATTTGACTCTCGAAGCTTGCTCCACCATTCAAAATGATCATGGTTGATCGCCCAACTATTACCCCGTTTCTGCTTTCTGCCCATACCATTTGATCCCTTTAGCTCTAAGAACCGTGGCAAACACATATTGCAGTTTCCTATTTAACTCACTTTTTTATACTTCTTTTCCACTTTTTCTATTCTGCTTTCTCTTCCCTTCACCCTGAAATGTTTCTTCATTCTCTTTCCTTTCTCTTTCTCTCCCTCTGTGCAGCCTTCTCTTCATCCAGCTTTTACCCAGCATTCCCATTTCTTGTCTTCAACTGACCTTCCTACCATTACCCTTTCACCTGCCATCTGAAGCCCACGTCCAGGCACCAAACCTGGCTATTCCCAACTGTGAAAACGGCAAAGGTGACTCGGAAATACAAGACAACCTCCTCTTGTTGGCATCAATTTTGCTGTAATTAAGTCTGAGCAATTTCTGATGCATGAAACGGTTGGTCCTGATGACCTCTAATTATCCCTCTGACAAAATGGCCCAAGATAGGATGGAGCAGGAAAGCAGCTAATTTTAGCTCTCAGCCTCTTGCAATCTTGGCGTCAGCAGGAGCCATAAACTTCTGCCCCCGTCATTTCCCTGTTACACTACCTACAACTAATACAAGGTTTTTGCTGAATAATTTAACAGCAACAAGGCATGAGCAGCAGAAAACAGGAGGCAGGTTCACATTTTCAGTTTGGAAATCTTCGTTATTAAAAAAAGAAACTAAAATGAGCTCCCCAGACATAATAATATAGGAACATGGGAGCTGGTGTAGGCCTTTCAACCCACTGAGTCTGCTACACCATTCAATATATTTACGGCTGATCATCTCTTCAATCTTTCCCACACTATCCCCATACCCTTTGACATCATTGGTGGTTAGAAACATGTTGCCCTCTAATGTTATGACTCACAGGGGGAGCACGTGGAAATCAATCCCCACTATTCTCAAAGTCATCACATAAGTCAAAGATTTCTAGAAACAAGGGTCACAGTTTAGATCATTTCGAACTGAGCTGAGATTTCTTCACCCAGGGTGTGGTGAGCCTGTGGAATTGTCTGCTACAGAAAGCAGTTAAGGCCAAAATATTGAATGTCTTCAAAAAGGAGTTGGATATAGTTGTTAAGGCCAAAGCGATCAAAGGATGTGAACTGAAAGCAGCAACGGGATGCTGAGTTAAATGATCAGCCATGATCATATTGAATGTTACGCAGGCTGGAAGGGCTGAAGGACCTACTCCTTTTTTTTATGTTTCTATTTTATAAGTCTATGGCATTTCCCAATTTACCTGACTTTGAGACCCTGATTGCCAAACATATGGACCAGGTTTCTGTACTTATCTAGAATTATTATTAATTACAAGTAAATAAACTCCAACTACAGGTTAATGATTTGAACCATCATCATGACTTCACCAGATGAATCTAATACCCTTATATGAACACACACAAAACAACACATGAGAAATTCAGTGATCTCTGTTCACAGGATCTGCTGAAACTGTTCTTGTGTTGATCAGAACGCTGCTTCTTGTTCTTCCTCCTCCAGATTTCTTCACTTGCTTGCGGGAAACACAAAGGGCAGGTTCAAACTTATAACAGACATTAGACTTATTAATTAAAAGTTTTAGCTTACAGCAACTATGAAGGAAAAATAAATTGGTTTTCTTCAGATTTTAAAGTGGATTTTGCTGCAGAGAACAAAGAGAACTCCTGAGCGGGTGAAGATCTGAAGGCTTCTATGTAGCTTGTTCACATCCCCAAGGTGTTCAGTGATTTGAGAACCAGTTGCATAGTTATTGACAGCAGAAGGCCTTGACATTGATAAATAGTCACTAGTCCACAGACCAATTAGCTACTTGTTGCCTATTGAATCTCCATTTAAAACAAAGAACAACACAACACAGGAACAAGTCCTTCGGCCCTCCAAGCCTGCACTGACACATTTTGCCCTTCCATACGAAAACTGTCTTCACTTACAGGATCCGTATCCCTCTATTCCCTTCCTATTCGTGTATTCATCCAGGTGCTTCTTGGATGCTGCTATTGTATCTGCTTCCACCATCTCCTCTGGCAGGCACTACCCACCCTTGGTGTGAAAAATGTGCTTCACACATCTCTTTTAAACTTCCCTCCCACCCTTGCATCAAGTGTGGACTAACTAAAGTTCTATAAATCTGCAGCATAACTTGTCTATCCTTATACTCAATGCCCCTTCCAATGAAGGCAAGCATGCCATAGACCTTTTTTATTACCTTATCTGCCTGTACTGCTGCCTTCAGTGATCTGTGGACCTGCGTGCTCAGATCCCTCTGCATATCAATACTCCTACGAATTCTGCCATTCACTATATAATTTCCACCTGTACTTGACCTTCCAAAATGCATCTCCTCACATTTGTCTAGATTAAACTCCATTTGTCATTGTTCTGCCCATGCCTCCAACTGCCTCCTGTCGTATCCTTTGACAATCCTCCTCACTGTCCACAACTCTACCAATCTTTGTATCATCTACAAACTTAATAATTAGACCAGCTAAGGTTTCCTCCAAATCATTTATGTAGACCATGAACAGCAGAGATCCCAGCACTGATCATTGTGGAACACCAATAGTCACAACCCTCATTCCGAGAAGCATCCTTCCTCTGCTACACTCTGTCTCCTATGTATCCATCTTGCCAGCTCACCCCTGATACCATGTGACTTTACCTTTTGTACAAGTTTGCCATGAGGGACCTTGTCAAAGGCTTTACTGAAGTCCACATAGACATCATCAACCACTTTACCCTCATCAATCTTTATCACCTCTTCAAAAAACTCACCCGCGTTAATGAGGCATGACGGCCTCACACAAAAACATGCTTCCTGTTGCTAATAAATCTATTTGCTTCTAAATACGTATAGATCTTGTCCCTGAGAAACTTTTCCAATAATTTTCCTACTACAGGTGTGAGGCTCATAGGCCTGTATATTTCCTTGATTATTTCTGCTACCCTTCTTAAACAATGGGTCAACATTGGCTGTTCTCAAGTCCTCTGGGCACTCACTTGTGGCCAAAGAAGATACAAAGATGCTTGTAAATGCTCCAACAATTTGTTCTCTTGCCTCCCTCAATGTTCTGGAGTAGATCCCATCAGGAGCCGGGGACTTATCTACCTTAATATTCTTTAAGATGCACAATTCCTCTTCCTTTTTAATACCAACTTGGCTTGGAAATTCAACACTCCCTTCCCCAAGACCATCCATCACCAATTCATTCCCTTTGACACAAAGTATTTATTTAGGACCTCACCTACCTATTCTGGTTCCACAAATAGATTCACTCCTTTGTCCTTGAGTGGGCCAACCCGTTCCCTGGCCATCGTCTTGCTTTTTATTTATATTTAAAAAGCCTTGGGATTCTTCTTAATCCTGTTTGTTAACGACTTTTCACGATCTCTTTTCGCCCTTCTAATTCATTGTTTAAGTTTCTTCCTACTTTCCTTATGTATTTCAAGGGCTTCGCCAGTTCCCATCCTCTTAGACCTTATGTATGCTTCCTTTTTCTTTTTGGCCAAAGTCATAATATCCCTGGTCATCCAAGATTCACGTACCTTACCATAACTATCTTTCATTCTCACAGGAACATGCCACTCCTGAACTCTTACCAACTGTCCTTTAAAAGATTCCCACATGTCCAATGTGGGATTTACCCTCAAACCGCCGCTACCAATCAAAATTCACCAGTTCCTACTTAATATTGTTGTAGTTTGCTTTCCTCCAATTTAACACCTTCACGCAAGGACTGCTGTTATCCCTACCCATTAGTATCTTAAAACTAACCACTGAAACATCACTCATCTGGCCAAAATGAGGTCCAGTACAACCCTTTCCCTGATTGAATTGTTTACATACTGTGCCAAGAAACCCTCCTGAATGGTCTTTACAACTTCTGTCCCATTCAAGCTCCTAGCACAAAATGAGTCTCAGTCAGGATATGCAACTCTTCAGCTCCAGCTCATCTGCAAACTACACATCAACTACAGCTAGAACCAGCAGCTGTATAAACAGTGTTCACAATGTGTGTCAGGTTAGCTGCTTTCAAAACAAAGAGCAACATTTTAGCAATCCTTGGCTTTTACAACAGTTCTTTTCCCATTTCAGTTCACAAAGTACAGAAAATGAAAAGACAATCTTTACACTAAACATAATCAATGACTGAGATTCCATAGCCCTCTGGGGTACAGAATTCCTCAGATTCACAACTTTATGAGCAAAAACCTTTTGCTTATCTAAGTCCTAAGTGTCTGCCCCCTTATTTTGAAATTGTGTCCTCTGATCTTAGACATGGTCCACTCCTCCAACCAGTGCAAGCATCTTACATGTATCTACTATGTCTATTCCTTTTGAGTATTTTGTAGATTTCAATGAGATCACCTCTTATTCTTTGAAGTTCTGGAGAATACAGGCTCAGTTTCCACAATTGCTCTTCATAGGGCAGCTCTGCCAACCTTTGTTGCACTCCATTTCTGACAATAATGTCCTTCCTAAGGCAAGGAGACCAAAACTGCACACTGTATTCCAGATACAGTTGAACCAACGTTCTATGCATTTGAAGTAAGATTTTGCTATTGCTGTAGTCAAATCCTCTTATAATAAAGGTCAACATACTAATTGCCTCCTAATTGCTTGCTGCACATCCATGTTAGGCTTCAGTGACTTATGGACAAAAACAAGCAGGTCCCTTTGTACAATGACATCTTCTAATCTCTTGTCATTTAAGAAATACTTCATATATTTGTTCCTCCTATCAAAGTGAATAACCTCACATTTGTTTGCATTATGTTCCATCTTCCATGTTCTTACCCGCTCACCAAGTTTGTTCAAATCCTCTTGAAGGGAAAAGTGAGGTCTGCAGATGCTGGAGATCAGAGCTGGAAATGTGTTGCTGGAAAAGCGCAGCAGGTCAGGCAGCATCCAGGGAACAGGAGAATCGACGTTTCGGGCATAAGCCGAAGAAGAAGGGCTTATGCCCGAAACGTCGATTCTCCTGTTCCCTGGATGCTGCCTGACCTGCTGCGCTTTTCCAGCAACACATTTCCAAATCCTCTTGAAGTCAATTTTCCCAAATTCCTCACTGCACATTTGCCTTTTTGACAGCCATGAACTTAGAAATATTAAATTTTGTCTCCACATTCAAATCATTGATCTACATTGTGATCACCTAGGGCTCCATGTACTGATTGTACTATTCCGTTAGACAAGGTCTGCCAATGTGAGAATGACCTACTTATTCCTAATCTTTGTTTTCTGATAATTATCCAGTCCTTAGTCCATGCCAGTATGTAATTCCTATCCCATGTATTTTAATTGTTACCAACCAATCTCCCATGGGGAACTTCATTAAAAGCTTCACAAAAATGCAAGTACACTATATTTACTGAAATCCCTTTGTTTCCAACAAGTTCATGAACCATGACTTCCCATTCACAAATCCATGTGCAAACAGATCACTATTGAGCATTTATCGCATTCTTTATAACCAATTGTAATGTAAAGCTAACATGACTGGCATTCCTTATTTTTCTCTCCATTCTCCATCAGCTCCTTAGTATTATTTAATATCACAACAATAGCACATACGTTTGCATGAGTTCCTTAAAATACCCGTCTATGCAACAATCTAATGTTTAGTTTAGGGTCATTGCATTCACTGCAATTGCACCTTATGGAAGAGAAATGTGTGTTGGTCGTCAGTAATGAATCATTAAAAAGGCAATAGCCATAATCAGCATTGTGGGATTTGTGTGTGCACGAGAATATAAACCACAACAGATATAAGAGGCTTAAAAGATAGCTCCTTATGGTAGATTATTAATTGTTAATTTTCAGCAGCATAGAAGTCTTTTTAAGTGTTCAAACAAGTGGCTTGTGATTATGTATGTTGGATCATGGTCATTCAAACTGTAATGCATCAAGGAAGTATCCATCTGTTTGTGGGCAGATGTATATAAATGACCTCAGAATGGTGTAATGCATGATATTTTCTTTCAGTCTACCTAATGCTTATTAGTTGCCCAGAAATGTTAGATACTGCTTGGTATAAAGATGTTTGAATTCTCTGGTAAGACTGACACTTCGCAAATTTATCATTTTTCCTTTGCCTTGTCTCTTGTATTCATGAACTTCTGCAGCAATGTTCTGCACAGCTATAGCCATACAGCGCCAGTGAATTTCCTCATGGGAATTTCTCAAAAGAGAAAACAGGAGTGCAGAACAGTTGAGGCAATGCTAAAACTTCTTCATATTAATGCATTGATACTTGCACAGCAAAACCTACACGCAAAATATATCTCCATTTCTTACTTTCTCTCATGACATCTGCCCTAGGCCCTTGAAAATGTGCTTTCATTGACAAAGTATTTTACTTTCAAAGAAAATCTGAAATTCATATTCATCCCAGATGAACAGATTAGAGGGGATGGTGGAATAGTTTAAATCAACATGTCCCATAGTTATGTTAGTGTGCAGGGTCTATTTATTTACGTGTAAAGGACCATTAGACTCTTTTACCTTGGCTCTTCATGTGCTGTAATTTAAGAGGGAAAATTTACACTCAACATGTCTGGGAACATCTGTGTTCAGGCTGTGCAGCTTAGAGGCAGCAATGGTCTGGATAAGCTGGACCCAGTGAGTACCATCAGTGATAAAATTCCAGTTATCCTGGAAAATGGGATACAACTTCATCGTGTCTACTGAATGAGGTGAAAACATTACTAAAGGCATCTATATTACAATTCTGACTGAAGACACAGCCACCAATGGTGGAGTGATTAGAATTTAGGATTCTCAAGAGGTTAGCATTAGATACGCTGGAGTGTGATGAGATTAGATAAAATAAAGTTTATCAGGCTGGAGTTTAAAAGAGATATGGAAGAATTTGAAAACAAGGGTAGAATTTTAAACTTGAGTTAGAATTTAAGTTAGAACTTGGGTGTTAATAAGGATACAGGCAGGTTTTGAATGCTTAGAAAGTAACATAATCAAACAAGAAACAAGAAGGGCTTATGCCCGAAACGTCAATTCTCCTGTTCCCTGGATGCTGCCTGACCTGCTGCGCTTTTCCAGCAACACATTTTCAGCTCTGATCTCCAGCATCTGCAGTCCTCACTTTCTCCTCAAAGAAACAAGATCATCCAAAGAGACTTGGAGGAATCATGTTTAGAGATAACAAAGGCTTGGAGAGTTTCAGCAGCAGATGAGCTGAGGCAGATATTAGTCAAGAGCAAAAATGACACCAAAGTTGTGAACACTCTGATCCAGCCTCTGACAGAAAGCAGGGAGTGGGGGCTGAAAGAGTGAACAGTGGTTTTGTTCCTTCCAATACTTAATTGGAGGAAATTTCTATGCATTAGGTAATAGATTTCTGTCAAACAGCCTGACAATTTAGAAACAGTGGAGGGAGGGATTGAAAAAAGTAGCTTGGTTGCTGTGAGGTGGAGCTAGCAGTCATCACTGTACATATGGAAACAGATTCTGTTTCTGGTTACTGTCACCAGGGAGAACATTGATCAGAAATGAGAGAGAGGGGCCAACGATAGGTCCTTAGGGGCACCAGAAACAATGGTGCAGGAGCAGGAAAAGAAGCTATGACAGGTGTTCATGATGTGGAGGAACAGTTGTTGGACTGGGAAGGACCAAGTTAAAAATCACACAACACCAGGTTATAGTCCAACAGGTTTATTTGGAAGGACTAGCTTTTGGAGCGCTGCTCATTCATCAGGTAGCTGTAGAGCAGGACCATAAGACACAGGATTTATAGCAAAAGATTACAGTGTCATACAATTGAAATGACATATTGAACAAACCTAGACTGTTGTTAAGTCTTTCATCTTTTAAAATTAGTTACAGGTTTTGGTTCATTTATATGTAAATCCCAGAACTTCTTTTAAGTCACATTCTTGAGATAACTTAAGATTTTATAAATGGAGGTGACATCCCAGTTCAGACAATGCGTTAAAGGTGTCTATATCCCAATCTTGAGTCAGACTGGTTCTATTTGCAAAATGGAATTTGCAAAATATTACATGGATTGACTGCCTACAGATTGTCCATTTTTTGAGAAAAATAGAGAGTGCATCTGCAAATATAATTCTGTAAATACACATTCACCCCATAGTCTTATATATGCTTGCGCGTACATGAGAGACTGTGAGTGTGAGTGCATGTGAGAGCGTGTGTTTGCGTGTGTGCAAGCTTGGTAAAGTGTATGGGAGTATGAGTATGGGGGATGTGTGTGTGTATAGACAGCATGTATATGAGAGAGGGTCTGTATGAGTGTGTGAGTATGTAAGAGTGTATAGCGTAATGCAGTCACTCACAGTGTGACATGAACCCAAGGTCCTGATTGAGGCCATCCTCATGAGTACCCAACTTGGCCATCAGCTTCTGCTCAGCCACTTTGTATTGTTGCCTATCCCAAAGTCCGTCTTGGAGGACATTGATAGAACTGGAACGCCTGATTGGTGCATATATATCTCTCCAACCACATTAGCCACATAGCTATGGACTCCCTGGACAATAATGTCTGGGCTCCCTGACTGGATGCCTACCCATGGCCAACTTCCTGGGAGACTACTGTTGGTTTACAGTGCTGGGACCTCTGACTGACAGATGCCTACATGGTGAGGATTACTCCCCTAAGGCTTTGAGACATGGGTGTTTGCTTGCTTATGTAACAGGTGTAAGATTAGCATAGAACATTGTCAAACTCAAGATTTGCATCCCCGAGACTAAGGATAGCTTAGCAGTAAGGCAAGCTGACTGTTTTTGTGGCTGCATTAATTGGCACAGCAAGGATGCCATGAGCATGCAGGTAGACATTAAATGAACAAGCATCAAGAAAACAAGCCAGCATCCCTGAGATGTGGTCTTAATTCTGTCTGAAAGCTGGATGCCTGTCCTTGTGTGCATAGCTTTTCAATGCTACTTTGCTGATTCACCTTCCAATGAAAATCTGTACTTCCACATCCATGGCCAGTGAATAGTCTAAGTGACAGGATAGTTGTGATGAGTTGATAGATAGTGATGCCAGTGCCCTTAGAGGATGGATGTTTGCAGCTGGTGCCTGTGGATTGTGACCTGAGATGTTGCTGCCTAGTGTCCAGGGTGGAGGCGGTTCATAGTAAGCAATAAGCTGTATCTGCCAAGTACACACACACTGACTGCCTTGTCGAGTTTTCCCAATGTTTTGTTTGGCGAGTTTAATGAGGTGAATGTCTGAATATTAATAAGGTGAGTTATGACATTAACAAGCATTACTTCCAGCGAACTGGCATCTCACTTCTGCCCAGCAAGAATCTTGCCACACTGCTTGGGGAGTGATGGAATGAGGTGATTTCAAATCAAGATGGGCCTAGTCAGCTTGTGGCCCTATACTGCCACACATCTTGATATCACCCACGTCAAACAGACCCATTCAACTTTCCACCCAGAATGCTGGGAAAATGGGAGCATTTCAGTGACTATCTGTAACTAGACAAATGCCATTGATATCGATGCTGGGTCCACAATACTTCACAGTGAATACTGTACGCACTATCGCCAAGTTTGCAGATAAAACAAAAATAGGAATGGGGGGGGTGGGTGGGTGTGAATATGATGCAAAGACTATGAAGAGACATAAGTACAGGTTAAGCAAGTGAGCAAAAATTTGGCAAACGGAACAATGTCATAAAATGTGAGCTCTATGCACTTTGACATGCATATTACTTAAATTGAGAAAAACTACAGAGAGCTGCAGCACAGAGATTTGGGGTCCTGATGTATGAACCCAAAAATTAGCTGATAAGCTTAGCAGGTAATAGGGAAGGCAAATAAAATATTGACCTTTATTTCAAAGGAGGTGGAATTTAAAGTAGTCAAACTAAACAAGGCAATCATTATGAGGGGCATGAATAGGGTAAGTAGGCAAAATATTTTCCCTGGGGTCGGGGAGTCCAGAACTAGAGAGCATAGGTTTAGGGTGAGAGGGGAAAGATATAGAAGAGACCTACGGGACAACTTTTTCACACAGAGGGTGGTACGTATACGGAATGAGCTGCCAGAAGAAATAGTGGAGGCCGGTACAATTGTAACACTTAAGAGACATTTGGATGGATATATGAATAGGAAGGGTTTGGATGGATATGGGCCGGGTGCTGGCAGATGGGACTAGATTGGGTTGGGATATCTGGTCGGCATGGACGGGTTGGACTGAAGGGTCTGTTTCCATGCTGTACATCTCTATGACTCATTAGACCACACTTACAATACTATGAACAGTTATGGTACCATTATACAAGGAAATATATAGTGTTATTGAAGGTAGTCCAGAGAAGGATCCCAAGTTTGATCCCAAGTATGGATTTATTTTCTTATGAGGAGAAGTTGAGTGCATTTGGCCTATACTAATAAGAGTTAGAGGAATGAGTTGTTATTAAAATGTAAGATTCTTAGGAAGCTTGGCAGGTAGATGCTGAGAGGTTCTTTCCCTTTGTGGGAAAGTATAGGCCCAGAGAATATAAAAAATGCACAGCAAGTCAGGCAGCATCCAAGGAGCAGGAAAATCGATGTTTCGGGCAGGAGCCCTTCATCAGGCTCCTGCCCGAAATGTCGAAATCCTGCTCCTTGGATGCTGCCTGATCTGATCTGCTGTGCATTTCCAGGACCACTCTAATCTTGACTCTAATCTCCCGCATCTGCAGTCCTCACTTTCACCAGAGTATAACTTCAACATAAGAAGTTTCTCGTTTTGAGACAGAATTTCTTCTGAGGATAGTGAATCTGCGAAATTCTTTACCACAGAGGTTGAGTTATTAAGTATATTCAAGGCTGAAATAGACAGATTTCTAATCAGTAAGGGAATTGAGGGTTATGGAGAAAAGGCAAGAAAGTGGAGTTGAGGATTATCAGATCAGCCATGACCTCATTGAATTGCAGAGCAGACTCAATGGGCTGAATGGCCTCCTACGGCATTATGATTAAACTGCTCCTTGAGATTCTTCTCTCTACAATATGTACAATAAACACAAGCTGTGTGAAGTATCGAATTCCAAGTCATACACTCTGCCATTGCCCTTAGTGCATGAAATCATAAAAGATACAATTTGCTTTCTTTATAATTATGGAACTGATTGTAATCTGGCCTAATTGGTGGGAAGAAGACAGAATTGAATCAATTGTCCATTTTACACACCACTTGATTTATACCTTCCAGTAACCTCCAGC
This sequence comes from Chiloscyllium plagiosum, assembly GCF_037043375.1. Classification (NCBI taxonomy): domain Eukaryota; kingdom Metazoa; phylum Chordata; class Chondrichthyes; order Orectolobiformes; family Hemiscylliidae; genus Chiloscyllium; species Chiloscyllium plagiosum. Next base: position 59,979,920 of record NW_028270148.1, read on the forward strand.
TATAAAAATTAACTAGACAAACCTTCACAGGAGATTAAGCTTCCAGTGCATTTTAGGCTCACTTCAGTTAATCTTTTAGGAAAATTCAATAATCACATAAGAAACATATTTTTTTAAAATTAGTTTACATTAAAAAGCAAACTGATTTGAGGTACTGACACCAATATCTTTCATTGTAAATTATTGTTACAATACCTCAAATATACTAGATAAAGTAATGACTGAATATTTGATAATTTTTAAAATTAAAAGATGATCAGGTCTCAACTGAACAAATAGGTAAAATTACATGACTTCATGCTTTCAGCATGGAACTTTATCTGTGACCAGTACTTATCAGAAATTTAGGCACCTACTCTGGCTTCATTTCACTTTTGCTCATTGATCCATTACATGATGACATTAGGAACTGAGCAAAGCCTGTTCCCAAATTTGAGAAATCGGTTGCTCGCAGAATAAACATTTAATGCCTCATTTCCAAGTACCACCTCTCCACACATTTTTTCACATGTAAAATTTATCCTACTGATGATAGTAAAATATCATCCAATGGGATTGTTAAATTGTGAGCAAATTTATCTCAAACCCTGTGACATCTGCAGTCACCAGTTCAATAAAGAGTCAAGCATTCAAAGGAAACATATTTTAAATAGTGGATGCAGATTCACCAAAATTAATGCAAGTTACACAAAAATAATGAAGAAAATAATGGCAATAAAGAGTGACAAATACAGAGGACTGGGTGATTTCATTCCAGGACACTAACAAAATGTGAAGTGACTTGACCTAAAAGATGATCCAACTATAATCTTACAAATGTCCTCAATTCAGGAGCCATTTCCTTAGATTGGAAAAATGCACATTGCTTCACTGTATCAGGTAGTGAGAGGAGGAAACCAGAGAATTATGGATGAGTCAGCCGAAACGTTGAAGCTTCTGAAAATGACAGCTCCTGCCAAGAGGAAGAAATTAATTGAGTGGCAGAAAACAGGATAACAAGTATTCTAATCAGCAGAATGTGACCAACAATGCCCCACATAGTCACGTGGGGGTCATAGTTTTTTAATAACTTTATTAGTGAGCAACATGATGGAATAGAGAGCCTCACATCAACATTTGTCACAACAAAACTGTTACAGCCAAGCTACAACTGCATTGAGCTAACAGTGTGGAATGCTGTCCATCAAAATCTGGATGAAGTCAACCCGGTCAATTGCCATTCACTCAATCATCAGAGATGAAAGCTTGCATTGGAGCAATGTGGGTTGTCAAAGCCCCTCAGCTCCAGATCTCATTATATTACACCTCACTGCACCCAACATGAACAAAAGAGCTGAATTCCGGAAGCTAAGAAAGTGACAGTCAGCAACAACCTTGATATAAAGGACAGAGTTTGGCATCAAGGAGTCCTAATAATATTTAAATCAGTGGGAATGTGGCTATAAACTCTCCACTAGCTAGTCATATCAAGCACAAAGGAAGACGGCATCACTACAGGAGGTCCTCAAGGTATAGTGTCTTAAGGATTAACCATCTTTGTGCTTAATGCTTCAATCACTTTCCCTTCCTGAGAGGAATACTTGCTGATGATTGCATAATGTTCAATAGCATGCACCACTCTTCAGATATTGAAGTAGTCTTTGTCTATATGCAGCAAAACTTCAAAAATATTCAGACTTGAGTTAATAGGCACCAGTAACATTTGTGCCATGCAAGTACTAAACAATGACCACCGAAAACATTAGAATCTAATCATCGATGGTATTACTGTCCCTCAGATGCCATTACCAGCATCATGGCCTTTTCATTAATTAGAAACTGAACCAGAACAGCCATATAAACACTGACGCTACAAGAACATGTCAAGGGCAAAACTCCCCAAAGCCTGTCAACATTTACAAGGCACAAGTCAGGAATACAATGGAATACCTTCCACCTACCTGGATGAGTGCAGCTCCACCATACAAGAATTTTAATGTCACCCAGAACAAAACAGTTTGGTTCATTGATACCTGAAACCTTACTCATTCAGTATCTTTTATACTACCAGACATGGCTGCAATGTGTCTCATCTACAAGAAGCACTGGAGCAACTGCTCCTTGACAGCACCTCCAAACCCATGACCCTCACTACCTGGAAGAACAAGGGCAGCAGATACATGGGAACACCTGATATCTGGCATTCAGAATCAATGAAAAGTGTCTACAAACTGGACGTGAAAATAGTCTACACAAATGTTTTCAGAATGCTGCCATGCGCAAGTTCCATTAATAATTTAGATATTTGTGAAGTGTTTTCCATTAGTAGCTTGTTGGCCATTCTCTTTTCATCTATCAACATAGGTTATCAAGAACAGTAGTGGAGGTCACCTTCTCCAGGCAAATTCAATTCCTCAGAAGAAACTGGGAGCACATTTAAACTAAACAACAGGCCACTGGACTTGAAATAGTGCTGAAGCAAAAGGAAAACTCAGAAACAAAGTTCCACCTGACTGCAAATGCTGTCCAAACAGAAGGAGCAGATAATCTTCACTCCTGAGATCCACTATATTTTTGGATATAGCAAAATAATGGTGTCTAAATGCCAAGCATCATGATTAAGTCACGTAGCTTGCAACTGTCAAGTTTTTTACATACAAATATGTTGTACATTCCCCATATTTATTAAATAGTTTAAGTGGTTCATTAGTTTCTTGAGAAACTATAAAGGACCATTTTGTTAGTGTTCAGCAATGGCCCTGGTTCATTCCTGATTAAGGGCTTATGCCCGAAACGTCGATTCTCCTGCTCCTTGGATGCTGCCTGACTTGCTGTGCTTTTCAAGCACTATACTCTCGATTCTGATCTCCAGCATCTGCAGTCCTCACTTTCTCTGAGTTGATTCCCCACTGTCAGTCATATTCTATTGCCAGAAAATGTTACATTTACTAAGGGTTAAAAATTCAAATACATCATCCATTTATTAAAATGTTTCTTTACAGTTTTAATTAAATAAAGCAGTGGTAAAATATAATAAGTTTAATACATTGCACAGTGGTACTGAATAAATGATCAGGAGCAAAGTGAAGTCAGGGAAAGGAATCTCCAGTAGGTAACTGGTTTCATTTCTTCGTCTCATCACAATCTGTGTCTGAACTCTCTCTGCTTGGAAGGTCAGTCACCAACTCTATTTCCTTTGTACAGTTATATTTTATATCTAATAATTCTATTCTGGTCATCCAAGTCATCCTGTTTTTCACATCTTCAAATGGCAATGGTGAAAATGAACTTTTGCTGCAGACTATTCATCACTTCTTTTTCTTCTTTCTATAGAGGTAAATGAAAAAAAAAGATATCAAAGCAATTCTAATGAGTCTCGAAACGTTAACTCTATTTTCTCTCTGTAAGTGCTGCCAGACCGGCTGAGTTTCACCAGCAATTTCTGATTTTGTTTCACATAAAAGCAGTACTTCAAAGAAAAGCCCAAAGAGAAAGGATCCATACTACATTCAAAAAATTACAAATAATATTTCTCCTTTCTTTTAGACGATAGCGCTTTTATCAGTTTAAATGAAGATAAAATAAAATTTAGCTGCGACAAGCATGGCGCATTATCTCAAAGGTAGTGACTGATGACACGAATGTCAATAGCACAAAAGAATCCATAAAGGTTCATATACAAAAAAAACACGTCTCCAAGATATAAAAATAGACTGCATTCAACTACATTAGAAGTGAAGAAACGACAATATGGATGTAAAAGCTGCAAAGTAAAATATTCTTTTGACAGCTCAGCAGGTGAGTGTCTCTGTCTTCTCACTAGTCATCCCCCATTCTGCCCATAAAATTTATAACCTGACAGTGATAATGCATGTTTTTGGAGAGACTATAATGCTACCACTGTGCTCACATTGCTTTGGTGAGTCTTTGCTGCCCTCCATAGACGATTACCCATTTGTTTCATATTTTCACATTATCGAAACACTGTGACTACAAGATACAAGCAATGATTAATGATCTACTTCTCCAAATATACTTGTTTGCAGCTTCCCAAGCTTTGCAATAAAAATTTCAGTGGGAACGCAACTGGAAATTTTATCCACATTTTATATTGAAAAATACCAACCATTTACAAGACATAATTTCAGTTGGTAGGTTATAGGTCCAGTTCATCTTATTCATCAGTTACACATTGTGACGGTGGTTTCATTTAATTCTTATGTACAAAATTCTGGCAGCTTTGAGATATTTTCTTTCAGATTAATACAGCTTATGCATCGTTGTATCAAAAAAAACTGAATTATGCCCCTTCACAGGGATCAATGTTGGGATACTTGCTGTTTGATATTTATATAAATACATTATAAAAAAAATATAAACAATGTAGACTTGCATGTAGGAGCGTTGATCAGTAAGTTTGCAGATGATACAAACATTGGTGGAGTGGTAAATGGGGAGGTAAATAGTGATAGCCTTAGATTGCAGGAGGATATATACAGTCAGATGGGCTGATTGGTGGCAAATGGAATTCAATAGCAGAAAACATTCAGTAACAATAATGGAGGTGATGCACTTGGGCAGGACAGACAAGGCAAGGGTATAAATGAACAGTAGGATCCTGGTAAGCACCAAGGATCATATGGATCTTGGTATACAGTCCCTTAAGGTAGCAGAGCAGGCAGATAAAGTGGTTAAGATGATATATGGCGTTTGTGTCTTTAATAGCTGAGGCAGAGAGCTTAAGTACAAAGACGGTACAGTGGAACTGTATAAAACACTGGTTAGGACTCAGTAAGATGGCGGCAATTCAGTAGAACTGCTGTAGACAGCTCTGCCTAACAGCCAAGGCATACTGGTGTTTTTTTTTTGCCATCCTTGGCCAACTTATGTGGTGGAATTATTAGGGTAAACCTTACAGAACACATATTTGTTAATATTTGGGAGTGGGAAGGATACCAAAGGGAAAGGGAGCAAGCCAGCAGCAGCAGGGAGGACACTCCCCTGCAGCACCAGGCATACCAGAGACAGCAGCAGCCTCTCCTGAACCCCCCAGGGACCTGACAGATTCACAGGAATTGGCTGCGGCGATGGAGAGACTTACCTTGAAAGTTGGGGCTGCGATTGAGGAGATCGTGGGGAGATTCATCCATCCTCAGGTCCAACCTATCGCATCCATGCTGCTGAAGCATGAGCAGGAGATCCAGGGCCTCGGGAAGCGGCTGGAGGAGATGGAGGGTTGAACTAAGGTTTTGGAAGCTGCAACGTAGTCCTCATCCAGTTAGATCCAGGTGCTGGAGCGAGAGGTGCGGGCATTGCGAAACCATATCGACGACCTCGAAAATCGAGGTCAGAGGATGAATCTCCGAACTGTCAGGCTCCCTGAAGGCGAGGTGTGTGAGCAGCCAGTCAACTTCTTTGAAAGCTGGCTGCTGCAGTTTTTGGGCCTTCACATCGAATTCAGCAGGCTGCAGATTGAAGGGCTTATCGGGTTACAGTGCACAGGTCATGGCCAGTGCAGCACCCACGCTCGGTCCAAGTGCACTTCCATTCATATAAGGACAAACAAAAATCATAGAAGCTGCACAGGCATTGCTGCACAACGGGTCAAAAATCATGTTTTTCCATGATTTTTCGACAGCTTTAATTCAAAAGAGGAAGTCCTTCAATGAAGTTAAAAAGAGGCTGAGGAACCTGGGCATCCAATACTCCATGAAATACCCCGCAGTACTCCATTTCAGCCATGAGGACTCAGTTTATACATTTGACTCAGCGGATAAAGCTAAAAACTTTGTAGACATTTTAAAATAGATGGACTGGCCTGAAGAATACGATTAGTGTTTGTTCTCTTTTCCTTCGTTCCCCATGTTTTCCCTTCCTTTTTTTATTCCTTTCTTTCTCCCTAATAATTTTTTTTTGGAAAGGGGGAAAAAAACGTGGAATAAGTTGTTCCTTTTTTTAAAACTGGATTTTATAATGGGAAATTTTGTGGATGTTCTTTGTTGTCTCCCCTTTTTTTGTGTTTGTTCTGTTTCTCTTCTAGTCACAAGTAGGGGTGACATGAAGCCAGGGATGGGATGGCTCATCCTGACTTTGTCTTTTTTCTGCTGATTTAAGGATCATCTCCTTGTTTTTTTGCTGGCCTAAGACTGGGGCACAGTCCGGGTTTGAAGGAGCTATGAAATAGGGGATGAGTAGGGTGAGTGCCCCCAATGGGCAGGGGGAAGAGTCTTCCATTCACAGTTTTATAGTTGGTTTTCTTTGTAGGTTTTTGGTAGTAATAGTTGTTTGTAGTTATGATAGAGCAGTTTTTAGCATTCATAATTCTTCGACACTATGAGCCTTTATTTACTTGTGCTTGGCCCTTTGTATGCAGGGATCCCCCTCCCAGGGGTTCAAGGGTCTCTGAAAGGGGATATGGCGAAGTGTCTTATTAAATGGTGCACCTGGAATATCAAGGGAAGTCATTCGCTTGTTAAAAGGAAAGAAGTGCTTTCTAGCCTTAAGACAGAAAGGGTTGATATAGCTTTGTTGCAGGAAGCCCATCTTAATGATGGGAAACACCAGAAGTTACAACAGGGGGATTACTACCAGGTATTCTTTTCATCCTTTACTAGTAAAAGTAGGGGAGTGGCGGTACTTATCCAGAAAAATCTTCTGTTCACATTGTTAGAGCAGGTGAAAGATGAGCAGGGACGGTTTGTGATACTTAAAGCTCTGATACACGGGGAGGTATATGGCATTTTAAATGTCTAATGTCCTCCGGCACATCCCCTCAAATGTTTGATTACTGCTTTCTCTAAGCTGAGTGCCTTTGGAACACAGCACATTATTATGGGGGGGGGGGAATTAATTGTCTTTTGGATCTGACAGTGGACAGGATGCCTTGTGGGCCCCCAACTATTTCTTCGCAGGCTAAGCAGGTTGTTGACTTATGTGAGGAGTTGAGGCAGGTAGATGTTTGGAGATGTCTTCACTCTACCGGCAGGGACTTCACCTTTTTTTCAAACCCACATAAATGTCATATAAGGATTGATTTCTTTCTGGCTCCCGCGGCCCTCCTGGATTTGATTATGGGTTGCAAAATTGGGAGTATAGCTATCTCTGATCACGCGACAGTATATTTGGAAGTTAAGACCAAGAATGAGAGGCTAGGTTGACGGCACTGGCGTCTGGACCCTTTTCTCCTTAAGGATTCCAAATTTGTGGAATACTTTTTGAAGGAGTTTCAGGAATTCTTGACTATCAATTCAGGCACGGCTAGTAGTCTGTCTATGCTATGGAAAACTGCTAGGGGATTAGCTATTTCCTACTCGGCTAGCTCGAAACGACAGAAGGAGGAACAGCAGCATCTACTTGAGACACAGTTGACAGCCGCCAAGGCAGCATATTTTGCGCGGCATTTGGTGACTTAACTACAGCAGATCACAGCCATCCGGGCTGCCTTGAATTCAATACTGACACAAAACGCAAAGAAAGAACTTGCTTTTGCTAGACAAAGGCTGTTCGAGTATGGGGATATGCCAAGGAAGTATTTAGCATACCTGAATAGGAAAAAGCATGCTCCTCAATCCATTACTGCAATCAGAACAATCCCGGAGTCCTTACATATGATGCTAAAAAGATTAATGAGGCTTTTCAGAGTTTTTTACTCTGAATTATATCGGTCTGAAGGTTGCGAGGACAGGAGGGATAAAATGGAGGCCTTTTCTTAGAACCTGGATCTCCCAGGGGTAACCATGGAACAGGCCTCCCTCTTTAATGTCCCCTTGACAGTTCAGGAAATGCAGGAGGCAGCTAGGCAACTTCAGAGTGGGAAAGCGCCTGGCCCTGATGGTCTCCTAGCGAGTTTTAAAAGAAGTTTATAGGGATTCTCTCAGGGCTGATGTTGGAGATGTACAGCCACTCCTATATGCATGAATGCTTACCACCATCTTTGAGAGCAGCTAATATTTCCTTAATTCTTAAGAAGGGGAAGGTTACCGAAGATTGTGCCTCATACAGGACCACCTCTCTATTAAATTCAGATTTCAAGATTATGTCTAAGATCCTGGCGCTGAGATGGGAAAAGGTATTGCCTAATATTGTTAAAGAGGACCAGACAGTCTTTATAAGGGGCCACAGGTCCTCTAATAATATTAGAAGGTTGCTGAATGTGGTCCAAGTTTGTCAGCAACGATAGATTCAGGGATTGGCGATTTCCTTTGATGCAGAGAAAGCATTTGACCGGGTGGAATGGCCGCATCTTTTAGGTTGAGAGGGGTCTTTGCTAGGTGGGTGGAGGTTTTATATCACCACCCTCTGGCCGCGGTCATCACCAATGGGGTGAAGTCTGGGAATTTTAGGATTGGTAGGGGTAAGTCAGCAAGGCTGCCCCTTCTCACCGTTGGTGATAGAGCCGCTGGCAGAGGCCATTTGTCAGAACGTCCACATAACCGCTCTGGAAGTGGGATCGAGGGCACACAAGATTACACTGTATGCAGATGGTGTCCTTCTGTTTTTAAATCAAACCTGATGACCTCTGTACCTCATTTGATAAAATGTGTCAATTCATTTGGGACTATTTCAGGATATAAGATTAACTTCGCAAAATCGGAGGCTATGCCTTTGGGGAACCTTAAGGATGTACCAGAAGTTGAAGGTGGCCCGAAGTTCCCTTTTAAGTGGTCAAGGGCAGGGTTCCGATACCTAGGCATTTTTATTATCCCCAAGTTTGATCTGTTATTTTGGACTAACTTTGCTCACTTGCTCGACAATATTAGGCGGGATCTTCAGAGATGGGAGGCTCTTCCAACTTCATGGCTGGGCCGAATATCTCATTAAGATGAATGTTCTTTCTCGCTTCCTTTATCCCATACATATGCTCCCTATAATGTTTCCCAGGTCAATGCTGCGGAAACCTATGGGATGGTTTGGTTCCTCTGTCTGGCAACGTGGGCGGCCCCTCATCAAACTTACTAAATTGCAGTTGCCTCAAGGAGGGGGAGGAATTGATTTCCCAGACATCAGGAGGTATCAGTTGAATTCCCTGCTGTCCTTTGTCTGCGATTGAATGATCTGAACTCAATATCGAGGCCTCCCAGGCAAGGTGCCCTCTTATTAACCTGTTGTTCATGGATAAGATGAGGACAGTTATGGACCACTCCCATTTTTATTAGTACAGTCAAAGCATGGAGGGCGATGCGCAGAGTGAGGGTTGCTTATCCAAGACTTCACCACTTATGCCTATAGTTGGCATGCCAGGGTTCTGACCAGGGACGATGGACTCAGGGTTCAAACTATGGGCAGCGAGAGGAGTTTCTAGTTTGGGAGACTTGTTTGAAGGGGAGGTTATGATGTCTTTTGAGCAACTGAGCCGCAAATACGGATTGCCCAGCAGAGATCTTTTCCATTTTATTTCGGGTTAGGGATTTCATCCAGAAGACGACGACACTTCTCACTAAGCCCTATAAGCCCGATACAGAGAGGTTGTTGCTACGTTCCACAAGCACCCTTTCAGTTAGTGCCTTCTATCGCCTGCTGGGTGGCAGGGCCTGGCAGGATATTAACCGGTTATGTGAGGTGGGAGCAAGAGCTAAGAGTGGAGATCTCTTCTGAAACATTGGAGAACATATGGGAAAATGCTAGAAAGATCTCAATCTGTAATGGGACATGCGCTACGCAGTTAAAAGTTCTGCACAGGGTTCATCTGGCACCAGACTGTTTGGTGACGTTTAAAAAAGGGGCATCTTCAATGTGCACCAAATGTAAAATAAGTGTAGGTACTCTTAGCCATTGCTTCTGGACATGCCACAGACTCTGTGTTTATTGGAGCGCCGTGGCGGGAGAGATAGGAAGGGTATTGAGGATTGAAGTCAAAGTAGACCCGATATCTCACCTCTTAGGTCTACTGACTTTACCATCTTTAGATGGGCATGAGAAGAAACTATTTAATATTCTTGCATACTGTGCACGGAAGAATATTCTGATGAATTGGGTGTCTGAGAACCCGCCGGGCTTGCTGGGATGTCAGGAATTAATTATGGAGCACATTCCCTTGGACTTTTTTTTACAAACATGGTGCAGCACACAACAGACCATTTTTATAAGACATGGCAGCCCTACTGCCATAGATTTATTAGCTATCTTAACTAGGGCATTTATTTAACCAGGATGTTTAGGTTTGTCAAGCCCTGGGCCCTGAAGGGGGTCTCCTGAATTAATACGGATGTATATTCAATGATCCCGTTCCTTTGTTTGGGAGCTTTGCACCAAGCATAACTTCTGTAATCTGTGCTTTATTTTTTGAGCTATTAGTTATTTACTTATTTACTGGTGTTGCTTTGCACAATGTTAGGGTTTTGTATTGTAGGGTAGGTTAGTAGATGGTAGACAGTAGTTGTATTGTAATTTGTGTTTTTTTTCTTATTATACTGATATGTGTTATTGATTGTATTTTTCACTAATTTTATATGTTCGCAAAGTTAAAAAAATTTGCTAATAAATATTTTTACAAAAAAAACCCACTAGTTGGGCCATAGCTAGTGTAATGCGTGCATTTCTGGAATCCACGTTATAGGAGGAATGTGATTGTACTGAAGAGGGTGACGAGGAGGTTCTTCAGGATGTTGCACAGGCCGGAGAGAGTTAGATACAAAGCGAGATTGGGTAGATTTAGGTTGTTTTCCTTGGAGCAGAGGAGATTGATTGAGATGAAGAACATTATGATAGGGCAGATAGGAAGGAACTTTTCCACACGGTGAAAAGCTCAAAGACCCTAAGGCCAAAGGGGATCGATTTAAGGAGCAAGAGGTTTTTTCCCTCCAACTCAGAGGGTGCTGGAAATCTAGAACTCACTGCTGATAAGGGTAATAGAGGCAGAAATCCTTAGATGTACAGTTATGATGCCAAGGCACGTAAGGCTATGGGCCAAGTGTTGGAAAGTTGGAATAGAATAGTTTTTTGACCAGTGTCGATTTGATGGAGCAAAGGGGCTTTCTCTGTGCTGTTGACTGGATCAATTTATATCAGCCAATCAAACGTAAAACATAATTAAATCCAGAGATAAATAAGTTATCTTGTAATAACTTGTTTCACAAATGTACTCAATGTCCTGACAAGGAAAACACACCAGTCTGAATGTTCCTTTAAGCAGCTAAATAGCTTCTGTATTTAGACTAACTTCAAATATTTGCTTGGCTGTCATGCATAAAGCAATCTCATAAAACAATAAAGGTCACAAAAATGAAAAGGAAAGCTAGATTGTACAATGCTTTTGACCTTAGGCCTTCAAGACTAGTCCTTTTCATTTTCTGGTGGCAGGGTCTGTTTGAAGGTGGGAGAAGTGAAGGATGATGCCATGTATATGGAGGTTGGTGTGATAGAAAGTGAGGACCGGGAGGTTCTGTTCTTGTTGCGTTCTGAGGGGTAGGGTTTGAGGATGGAGGTGCAGAAAGTGGAGGAGATGGACTGGAGGGCATCGTCGACCAAATGGGAAGGGAAATTGCGATCTTGGAAGAGTAAGGCCATCTGGGATTTTCTAAGGTGGAATGGGTCATCTTGGGAACAGATGTGGCAGAGGTGGAGGAATTGGGAATAAGGAAATTTTTACAGTTCAGACCAGTTCAGCCAGGCGGATGAGGTTGTCAGTGGAAGGGTACTGGGATGGCGTGAGAGGAAGAAACGGAGGGCTTGGAGGCCTTCGTCATAGCAGATAGACGTGTACAAGGACTGGATGTCCATGGTAAAGATAAGGCTATGGGGTCCTGGGAAACAAAAGTCTTGGAGGAGGTGAAGGGCATGAGTGGTGTCCCAAACGTATGTGGAGAGTTCCTAGACTAAGGGGAACAGGATGATGCCAAGGTACGCAGAGATGAGTTCAGTCAGACAGGAGCAGGCTGAGACAATGGGTCAACTGGAGAAGTCAGGTTTGAGAATCTTCAGAAGAAAGTAGAATCGGGCGGTGCGGGGTTCATGGACGATGAGGTTGGAGGCTGTTGATGTGAGATCCCCAGAGGTGATGAGGTTGTGGAAGATCTTGGAGACAATGGTTTGGTGATGGGAGGAGAGGTCATGGTCAAGGTGGCAGTAGGAGGAGGTGCCTGTGAATTGGCTTCAGTGGTGTAGAGGTTGGTGTGCCAAACTACCATTGCGCCCCTCTTGTCTACGAGTAGGTGCCTGTCTTCAACGGTGTAGAGGTTAGTGCACCAAATTTACCTCTATTGCCACCAATGTCATATACTGTATCCATTGCACTCGATGTGGTTTCTTCTGCATCAGGGAGACAGGATGCCAACTTGTGGATCATTTCTGAGAAAATCTCTGGGAAATCCACACCAACCAATCACACTGCCCCATGACTGAACATTTCAACTCCCCCTCATACTCCACCAAGGACATACAGGTCCTAGGCCTCCTCCATCACCAAACCCTTACCACTTGACGCCTGGAAGAAGAACGCCTCACACTGCGCCTTGGGACCCTGCAACCACATGGGATAAATGTGGATTTCACCAGTTTCCTCATTTCCCCTCCCCCCACATTATCCCAGTCCCAAGACTCCAACTCGGCACCACTCTCTTGACCTGCCCATCACTTCTCCCAACTATCCGCTACAGCCTCTTCTCCAACCTATGACCTTCTCCCCCACCTTCATCCACCTATCGTATTCTCAGCTACCTTCCGCCAACCCCAACCCCCTCCCATTTATCTCTCAGACCCCAGGCCACAAGTCTCATTCCTGATGAAGGACTTATCCCCGAAACGTCGATTCTCCTGCTCCTAGGATGCTGCCTGACCTGCTGTGCTTTTCCAGCACCACACTCTCACATCCTCAAATACCTCCAATAAGTCAGTCAAACCTGATTTCCCTTTCCAATTAATCAGATTTGTAAAATATACTATGTGCATGCAGACTCAGACCCTTCAGTAAACACAAAAGAACAAAAAAACTACAGACACTGAAAATCAGAAACAAAAGCAGAAACAAAAGCAGAAATTGCTGGAAAACTCAGCAGGTCTAGCAGCATCTGTGGAGAGAAAGCAAAGTTAAAGTTTTGAATCCAGTGACCCTGCCTCAGAACAGAAGAAAGGTTCTGAAGGAAGTTACTGGACCAAAAACTTTAACTCTAGTTTCTCTCCACAGACGCTGCCAGTTTGGCTGAGTTTTTTCAACAATTTCTGTTTTTGGTTCAGAGCCTTTAGTTCTGTCTTTTTACTACACTTGTAGCAATGGGAGGAAGAGGGAAACTAACAGGTCTTTCAAAAATCCAGCACACAGTCAGGGGAGGGTAAACCACTTTGTGGAATACTATAGTATTCTATGTCTCTCTGAAAATTGACATGGAGTAGCTGAACTACCCCAACAGTAAAGACCCGGTTTCAATCCTAGCTTCTGCTGCTCTGCCTAGTTTCAATCAGAACAAGAATAACGATATTACAACTGGCCTATGCACAAAAGAGAAAAATTAAATAAGGTTCTCATCTATCAGAATCCATTACCGTTGTTGAAAGTGCACATATGTGGATATTAGTTGAGAACAGAATTGCACTTGACTGTAATAATCCCTAGTCGAACAGTCTGTCAAGATTCACTGTCAAGACTCGCAAATGAACAGCTGCCTCTTGGGTGAGCTACTGTAGAATGCTGGGAACTGTGTAAATAAACTAGAATGGAAGACATCAAAAGGGAAGAGCTAACGATGAGGGACAGATTTAGTGAGAAACTCTCCCTTCATTTGATATTTAAAGTCAAAAGTACAACGCATAATGATTGTGAGGTATTGTTTACAGTTCACATTCCACAACATTTTACAGTGGCAGACGCTAAAATGAAATAGTTAGCAAAAAGTTTAATTCGAAACAAAACTGACCCGTTAAATTAAAATCTTATGGTGGCACAGGTGTACAGATACATCTAGACATGCACATTTTATGATGACTGACAATGTAAGCATCAAGACACAATAGCCACGCCTTACATATTTTTCAGTTTACCTTATACACATCAGATGTTTGCTATAATCAGTCTTCTGAATATTATATGTAATTATTTTCACTGTGGATTTCTTCTTGACTCTCTGAAATTTCTGGAACGCCATATAATTTCAATATTTCTTTATAAAGAAGAAAATCATGCAGACAGACAGGGAGTGGTAATGTCCGAATAAATTTATCAGAACGAAGGAATTCACTTTTCAGAGTTGATCGAATTTTTAAACGACAGAGGTGCGTCAACGAAGGAATATCATCTAAATTGGAATAGAAAATTAAAACATCATGAAAAATATATCAAATACAGATCAAAATTATAGTCTTTGGGTCAAGCTTTCTGCTATGTCTCAGCTCCAGAAGAATTTAGTTGAAACTTAATGCATGTACATTTTTATTTAATGCTTGCATTATTACAGCAGCTTTCAGATATTCATGCATGATAACATTCAAAACTAATTTAGTTCATGACATTTCACTTTTTTCACTAATCCCTCTTCCTAATAATTCTGCAATGGCTATGGTTATTACCAAGTTCATTTTAATGCATTAAAAATGCTGAAAAGTAAAATGCTGAGAAAGTGGTTATTTCACTTTTGTGACAATAATAAATGTGAGTCACTCAGCTTGCCAAATTCATAGTTATCTCTAGATCCTGGATGTTTTTTAGAGGTTTTTTAAAATATACTTTCTATTGCTCCTATACTTTTAGCTGCTACCTGCTCGCTGGTTACACATTAGGAATTCCTCATGCTCACTTATTGAATTATGTTGAGTTATGTTTCAATGCTTTACAGACCAGAGATCCAAACTTAATTTCAAGTGAAGAAAAACTGGACTTGTGCAAAAGGCCTCAGCATCTCTAGAGAGCAAAAGTGGAATAGGAACAAAAATAAAAATCGATGATCTAACCCTGAACTCTCCTCAAACAATATTCCAGGAAATGTTAAAAGTTAAAGATTGTGGTGCTACCAATTTTTGGGGGAATTTTGAGGAAGAATAAGCACTGGTCAGTTATAAGCGGCTGCCCTGAATCCAAAGAATATCAATTCATATAGGAGGAATCTAAGTAGGAGGTAATGCCTTCACAGACAGATGCAGATAAAATAAGTACCTAAAAACTGCTGGCAAATACAGTCTTAAAAGGATTATTAAGGCTACAACTCAAAGCCACATAAAACAGCGTTGGGACCATCAGTATTTTTCTTTTATTATTCTCATTTTTGGTTTGGAACAAAGAATTGCAGTTGAGAATTGAACTTTGAATAGCATCTTGTTCTTAAAAGAAGGAGACCACAAAAAAGCTGGTGTTTGCTGCAGGGCACTGGCCTGATGATGCAGGTTAAGTACTGGACTGGGAGTACGATAGACAAACTAGCACCAAGATGTTATTTCGCTCAGGGACTGGCAGATGGTTGGATGTTGAACTGGTCGATCAAGAGAGGATAGATGCTGGCCAGCCAACACAAGTAATGTTAAAAAATGGAAAGAAAAAACAAAGAATGTACCGGCTTTGACCAGATTTTTGAAAGTAGTAAGCAGTGTGTTGCATTTGAAGCTGTTGAACTGAGCTTCTTTGGTTTTACTCTCTCAAATGATTCTCCAGTTATCAACTTGTTGGAAGTCCTGAGAAATTAACACCAGTCTTAAGAAATCAGGCGAGTATGTGGAAACTGTTTGCATTGATCAATAACTTTCGAATTCAAGCAAGATACAATCCTGCGCACCTGTAACACATCCCATCATATTTCATGAAGGATTGGTATTCATAATTGAAACAGTTATTGAACTGTCAACTTATGTTCCTTTTACTTTTTGTTAATTTATCCCCTGTCTGTTGTTGTGAGAGTGGGAGTTTGGTGATCAAAGATGATTAGGGTTAGATATAGATATTAATTAGATTGCCTTACAGTTCATCTGTGTTTTGCTAAAGTCACTTTATTAACAATAAATAGTTAATTTTGGTTTAAGTTTTAAACTGTGCCGAACAATGGTTATTTGTAAAGCCTAGTTAGGAACTATTAAGTAATTTTGAGGATTATTGACTGTTTTAATTTCAGAGTCTGATTTGGTCTGGCTTGCTATCCCTGTGTCATAATAACTGTTTCTGAACGGAGCATCCACTACAACAAAACAAAACAAGACAAAATATACTTGCAGTGAAAACCTGACAGTCAGATGATAAAATTGAGATAGCGACTGATTTTATTTCTTTACACTTTCATGGGATGTGGGCATTGTTGGCATGTATGGCATTTATTGCCCTTCCATAAATGCTTTGAACTGAATAAGTATTAAGTTAGGAGGAGAAAGTGAGGTCTGCAGATGCTGGAGATCAGAGATGGAAATGTGTTGCTGGAATAGCGCAGCAGGTCAGTTCCTGAAGAAGGGCTAATGCCCGAAACGTCGATTCTCCTGTTCCCTAGATGCTGCCTGACCTGCTGCGCTTTTCCAGCAACACATTTCCATCTAAGTATTAAGTTAGCTCACTGAGCTTGAAGGTTTGTTTTCAGAAGTTTCATCACCATACTAGGTAACATTATCAGTGAGAGTCTCTGGTGAAGTGCTAGTGGTATGTCCCGCCTATTTATAGGTCTTAGTTTCTTAAGGTGGGTGATTGATTTCCAGTTTTTTTTTAAGGGAAGGTAGATAGAATCTAAATCGATGTGTTTGTTGATGGAGTTCTGGTTAGAATGCCATGCCTCTAAGAATTCTCGTTTGTGTCTTTGTTGCGCCTGAATTGCTAGGTCAGTGTGCAGACCAGACCAGGTAAGGATGCCAGATTTCATTCCCTAAAGGACATCAGTGAATCAGATAGGTTTCTACAAAAAAAATCACAATTACTGATACTAGCTTTAATTCCATATTTTATTAATTGCATTTAAATTTAAAGCCCACCAGCTCCCACAATGGGATTTAACTCCATGTCATCTTAATAGGAGATTCTGCTTCTGAAGTATTAGTCTAGCCTAATGACACTGCAACTACACCACCATTTTCCCAAGTAGATAGATCATACACAGAATTCGACAAGAATATATGAAATGGGAGCAGTAGTTGATCGTTGTGGTGCTGTTCGCCGAGATGGAAATTTTTGTTGCAAACGTTTCGTCCCCCGTCTAGGTGACACCCTCAGTGCTTGGGAGCCTCCTGTGATGCGCTTCTGTGGTGTTTCCTCCGGCACTTATAGTGGCCTGTCCCTGCCGCTTCCGGTTGTCAGTTTCAGCTGTCCGCTGTAGTGGCCGGTATATTGGGTCCAGGTCGATGTGTTTGTTGATAGAGTTTGTGGATGAGTGCCATGCTTCTAGGAATTCCCTGGCTGTTCTTTGTTTGGCTCGCCCTATAATGGTAGTGCTGTCCCAGTCGAATTCATGTTGCTTGTCGTCTGAGTGTGTGGCTACTAAGGATAGCTGGTCGTGGCGTTTCGTGGCTAGTTGATGTTCATGGACGCGGATCGTTAGCTGTCTTCCTGTTTGTCCTATATAGTGTTTTGTGCAGTCCTTGCATGGGATTTTGTACACTACATTAGTTTTGCTCATGCTGGGTATCGGGTCCTTTGTTCTGGTGAGTTGTTGTCTGAGGGTGGCTGTTGGTTTGTGTGCTGTTATAAGTCCTAGTGGTCGCAGTAGTCTGGCTATATAGGACAAACAGGAAGACAGCTAACGATCCGCATCCATGAACATCAACTAGCCACGAAACGCCACGACTAGCTATCCTTAGTAGCCACACACGCAGACGACAAGCAACGTGAATTCGACTGGGACAACACTACCATTATAGGGCAAGCCAAACAAAGAACAGCCAGGGAATTCCTAGAAGCATGGCACTCATCCACAAACTCCATCAACAAACACATCGACTTGGACCCAATATACTGGCCACTACAGCGGACAGCTGAAACTGACAACCGGAAGCGGCAGGGACAGGCCACTATAAATGCCGGAGGAAACACCACAGAGGTGCATCACAGGAGGCTCCCAAGCACTGAGGATGTCACCTAGACAGGGGACGAAACGTTTGCAACAAAAATTTCCAGCTCAGCGAACTGAACCACAACAACGAGCACCCGAGCTACAAATCTTCACCCAAACTTTGAGTAGTTGATCATTTGGCCCCTCAAGCTTCCTCTGCCATTCAATAAGACATCGGATGATCTGTCTAGACTTCAACTCCTCTTTCATGTCAGCTTCTCAGAGCTGTTAACATGCTGATATTTCAAAAATCTACCTCCTCTTTGAATACTTCAGTGATCTCGTCCCACAATTTTCTGAGATAGAAAATTCAAGATATTCACTACCCTCTGGGAGACAAAACGTCTCTGCATTTCAATTTAAAATGAGCTTCCCCTTATTCTGTAACTTAGACCTAGTTAAAATTGTCCAATTAGTGAAAACATTAGCAAAATTAGTTAATACTGCAGCCAATAGGATATTAAGCACAAAATTCTTCACCCAGACAGTGGGTGAAGTAATAACTAACTAATAGTATACCAACAATCATGGAGAAGCTTCAGTTTCAAGGTACATAGATTTTCTGTTGTGAGAAGTAAGGAATTGAAGAATATGTTGATCGGGTGAGTAGAAGCTCAAGTGGAGTCTAAATAGAAATAACAATCCTTTAGGTTCAGTGGCCTGTTTTTGTTTGCTGTCATTTCATTTCAGTTACAAATTGTGCAGAATTCAAGAATTCAATAGAAATCTGGAATTATAAGTCTAATGATGACCATCAAACCATTGTCGATTATTGGAAAAACCTATGTGGTTCCCTAATGTCCTTCAGGGAAGGAGGATATGAGAGTTCAGAGGCAGTATGCTCCTGTTAATGTGAAATGCAAGGCTGATAGGTATAGGGAATGCTGAATGACCAGGGAAATTGAGGCTCTGTTCATGAAAAAGGAGATATATGTCAGGTATAAACAGCTGAAATTCAGTGAATCCCTCGAATAATAAACCTTATAGAGGTTTATAAAATCATGAGGGGCTTGGATAGGATAAATAGACAAAGTCTTTTCCCAGGGATTGGGGAGTCCAAAACTAGAGGGCATAGGTTTAGGGTGAGAGGGGAAAGATATAAAAGAGACCTAAGGGGCAACTTTTTCACGCAGAGGATGGTACATGTATGGAATGAGCTGCCAGAGGATGTGGTGGAAGCTAGTACAATTGCAACATTTAAGAGGCATTTGGATGGGTATATGAAGAGGAAGGGTTTGGAGGGATATAGGCCGGGTGCTGGCAGGTGGGACTAGATTAGGTTGGGATATCTGGTCGTCATGGACAGGTTGGACTGAAGGGTCTGTTTCCATGCTGTACATCTCTATGACTCTATGACGAGGGCAGTAGAAGTATACTTACAAAGGAAATCAGATGGAGAAAGTGAGGTCTGCAGATGCTGGAGATCAGAGTCGAAAGCGTGTTGCTGGAAAAGCACAGTAGGTCAGGCAGCATCCGAGGATGAGGAGAATCGACGTTTCGGGCCGGAGCCCTTCAGAGAAATCAGATGGGCAACCTAGATTGCTGTTAAGTCTTTCCTCTTTTAGAATGGGATGCACGTTTCAGTTCATTAATATGCAAATTCCAGAACTACTTATTAATTCCTTTTTTGGAAATGGGACCAGTCTGACTCAAGATTAGTATACAGACAGAATTTAAACTCATACCTTTAAGGCATTGTCTGAGCTAAGAGGTCATTTTTTTTAATCAAACCTTAAGTTATCTCGAGAATGTAACTTGAAAGTAGTTCTGGGATTTACATATTAATGAACTGAAACCTGCAACCCATTCTAAAAGATGAAAGACTTAATAGCAATCTAGGTTTTTTCTATATATTGTATCAGTTGCATGCATGACACTGTAATCTTTTGCTATAAATTGTGTCTTATGAATCTGCTCCATAGCTACCTGATGAAGGAGCAGCCCTCCGAAAGCTAGTGCTTCTAAATAAACCTGTTGGACTGTAACCTGGTGTTGTGTGATTTTTAACTATAGGAATATAAACTGCACAGAGAATCAAACTGTGGAAAAACAAACTGTTAGTGAGATAGAAATCTCTGTTTCGTTGGGAACTTCACTAATTAAACTAGGACTGAGATATAAGACATTGAGTACAGATTACACAGGCCTCCCTTTTTCCTTTTAACAAAGAAACAAACAATATTTGCCTCAATGAAGTCACAATACCAAACTTAATGAAGAGGATGGACCCAATGATAAATGGCAACATCCAGAGCCAGTCAGCAGATAGTGGGAGGTGACTTCAGTCAATGTCCATCACCTTTAAGTCAGTTTAACTTGAGCCAATCAGAATGTAATTATATAATTGGGTATGGCTTGGAAAGAATAAGTAGGTTTCCGTGATCAAGACGTATCTCATGAGAAAATTTAATGTCATCCCACTGGTAATTACAAAATATATATTAGACATTTGAGATGTGAACAAATGGGTGGAAATGGTGGTAAGTAAATGCATTATCTGTGTTTGGAAGCTTGTTACCAATTAAAAAAAATATATATATAACCTTTACTCTTGCAATAAAATTTGAGTTATATGCCATTTCCCATGTGTAAATCTGCCATTCATGAGTCTCATGCAGTCTAAGAAATAAAAGGTTAACTCACCCTTTCAAAGAGCACACCAACAGCATCACACACATGAACATGTTGCAAATAACAATCATTCTCTCACAGTCAAACAGGACCAGGGTTCCCTCCTCACCAAACCGGACTACAGCAATGTACTAATGAGACTGTTCTACATCTTTTTCCCCAGAGCATTATTTCAGTACTCTGGACTTTACAATTGTCCAGTAATTACTTCAGTAACCTTCACTTTCCAACTGCACAACATTAAGCAATGCATCTTATCCTCTCACACTCCTCCCTCATCCCTGCTTTGGTCACCATCCGTTCATCTATTGCTCCCATTCACCTCATTTAATGCTCTTTCCATATCAAGCAGAAGTACAGCACTAAGCGCCCCCATTCACCCACACTTAGCAATTTAGCCTGGCTCACACACTGTCCTTCCTGAACAATCTTTTTGATATCTGCCACTATCCATCCACATACAAAATTTTTGTCACTGCCCACTTGTCCAGCAAAGTGTCAGTGGATCAAAGGCTTGTTTCTCCCATCCAATGCTCACTGAGCAGAAAAATCAGCACTGGCACAGTAATGTCCAAATGCCTCAGAAATATTCTATTCCCTGTCACTAATCATTCAAACGCTTCCATCCATTTGCCCCCTCCTGTTCTCCTGCTCTTCCCTCCCTCTTCCCAAGATTGTTATTTCTCAAAAGAGGAAGATGTTTAAAACTTGTTTTATTTTCTAATATATAATGTCAACACGAATTATTTCATTTATAATTCACATTAAATTATAGCTGAAGAGCTATAACAAGAAAGTGAACCAAAAAACAGGTAACATTTAAGAATATCAGAATGATTATAATTGTGCAACTAAAATTACTGGAATACAACAGTGATTTACATAGATAAAAAGTTTGAAAGGATTATGTGCCACAAAGACAGAAATCTCAGGGTAAATATGAAGCAAAACATATGTTTAAAACTATGAAGGAGGAATAAAAATATAGCCTTTCACAACAGGGGAAAATCAGACAAAAAAAAAATCAGCATAGGCAGAGAGAGAGAGCAGTAACAAAAGTTAAATAAACATGTTTCAAACAGAAGCTATTTCAAAAAGATTGCTCTAAATTTAGTGATCTCAGTAAGAGTAAGAGTCTGTATCAAATTAAGAGTCACATCAACTCAACAAGTACTTCACTTTAATTCGTACTTTGAAAGCTTGCATACCAAAATATTTCTGATGAATCCAAGTGGAGTTTGCTCTACGACAGAAAAGAATCTGCTCCACAACTGAAGGAAGCCTCTTCCAGTTTGTAAATTCAAGTGTAAAGTTAAGCATGTTATCACTGGCAGTATTTAACCTGTAGAACAAACACAAATGAAATATCGCTAAAATGTAGTTTTCAATTACTTAAGATTTAAACATAAATCTTCTCATTGCATTCATTTCTTTTATATTGAACAAGCCAGCAATCCATAACACTTGGCATTTAAGGAACAGGCAATTCCAGGAGTTGCTAGGTGTCAACATTCAATTCTACCTAGCAAGTGAAGATGGCTCATTGACAGGTTGTCAATCGGTCAATTAGGTTAGTTTAGGAATCATTGAAGAGTGGTTCAATACATTATTAGACAGGAATCGAAGGTCAGCGAGTTATGACAGCAACTAAAAGGAGACTCCATATTTGTTATCTTAGCCCTCAATTTTAAGCATAGTTTAATTCTAACTTTTCTGCTAATGCTGTTAACTGGACTTTGGTCAGTGTTTGTTAATAACTCAGGAATAGGTCTTCATTCTCTAGAAAAGTTGTAGCAACTAACAAAGTCATTTTGGTTTTCAACGTGTACAGTAAAATTCACCCTGAAAATTTTATCAGGTTTAACCTCAGCAACTTCCAGCACTCTTATTTCTACATGGATTACTAACCATGTAAGAGCTCTCAAATTACATTATGAAATAATCCAGACAATGAACTTTACATTTGATCCCAGCTAAGATTGCCAAATTATATTATGAACTCAAACTAAAAGGAAATTTCTGGCGAAACCTAGCAGATCTGGCAGCAACCGTGGGAAGAAAGCAGAGTTAACATTTCCAGTCTGATAATTCTTCATCAGAACTGGTTTGGGACCAAGCATCTTTATCTCTACAGTGGAAGACAAGAAGCAGGAGAATAAAGCCAAATGGTTCTGCAGTTTTGAATAATCAGTAGTACAGTAAAAGTAAAACAGTCTACAATGTAAGTATACCTAATTCTAACACCCAGAATTGATCATGGGTAATTATCCAATCATCAAGCACCCTACAGCACCCATCAGATAGCAAATGTGATCAAGCCAGATCCCACCGATTTCTCAGTAATTCCCTCCAGATGTTCTCAAAAGTTGTTCCATCATGAACTGCAGCAAGGACTGCTGTTCTGGTTGATCACTCTCCTTTCCTGGGTCAACAGTGCCCTGCATTCCAAAAACTGAACTCCAGAACCAGAAGTAGATAAATTAGCCTCTTGAACCTGTTCTACTATTCCATAAGACCAACAACAATTGGTTTGTGTTTTGAATTCCACATTGTTTGAAATTTGCGTCACAGGGAGACAGGGTGATTAAGAAGGCAGAATGTCCTCAACCGTAGTGAGTCTATCTGCAGCTCCAGCACTCCATTTGATGAATCAGGAACTGCGGCTGAACACACTTCCATACTTCGTGTGGAAGGACCAGACAGGGTGGAAATTTTAAAGTGCACCCAGGACAGCTTTTTGTGCCAGTACACCGTCCTACTAGAAATGGCGCAGCACCAAACCGAATCCTCAGGAATGAAGCTGGTCAAATAGTTGAATTTTCAACGGGTGAGCATTTTGCGAATAGTAACCATAGGTTCCAAAATCATAATAGAAAGAGATAAGGCTGGGGAAAAGTTTTAGTGTCTAAATTGGGGGAAGCATGATTTCAACATAAGACAGGATCTGGCAAATATAGACTGGGAGCAGCTGTCTGCAAGTAAGTCTACATTTGGAAAGTGGGAGTCTTTTAAAAGTAGTATAGTGAAAATTCAGATCTAGCGAGGCCCTCTAATAGTTAAGGGCAAGGACAACATTGTTGAAAGAACCCTGGATGCCAGGGGATAGAGAGTTTGCTAGAGAAACAGAAGGAAGCACATGTCAGATAAAGTGCATTAAAACAAGAGAGGCCCTTCACAAGTACAGGGAGTGCAGGAGGTTGTTTAAAAAGGGCAGAAGTCACACAACACTAGATTATAGTCCAACAGATTTATTTGAATCATAGCCTCTTAGCACCACCCCTTCATCAGGTGAAGTGAAGAAAAGCTATAAGCACAGAAGTTAAAGGCAGAGAGATCAAAAGATCATTAAATGGTGTGAGTGGCGTGTCGAGAGGCTGAATAATAAGTCTCTGCAGGCGATCAAAAGTGACAGACAGTGTGAGTAGATTGTCAACAGCTGAATAGTAAGTGAAGGAATGACCTATAATCTGATTATAGGAGGCATAGGGATAATTACAAAAAAATAAAAATAAGGTGCTGCTGGAGACAAACCAAACGGCTGAAATAACATGATAGATATAAGAGTCACATGTCAAGGGTCTAACCAAAGTAACAAGTAACCCACAACTGTACAAACTAATTAAGGTAGAGCAATCATAACAAGTTATCATGGTGATGGTGTCAAAACAGGACAGTGAGGAAGATTTTACAAATACACAATGGAGTCAAGTTAGGTAAAGGGGCAGTACAGAGAGATCTGAGTGTTCTTGTACACCAGTCAATGAAGGCAAGTATGCAGGTACAGCAGGTCGTGAAGAAAGCTAATAGCATGCTGGCCTTCATAACAAGAGGGATTGAGTATAGAAGCAAAGAGGTCCTTCTGCAGCTGTACAGGGCCCTGGTGAGACCGCACCTGGAATATTGTGTGCAGTTCTGGTCTCCAAATTTGAGGAAAGACATTCTGGCTATTGAGGGAGTGCAGCGTAGGTTCACGAGGTCAATTCCTGGAATGGCGGGACTATCTTATGTTGAAAGATTGGAGCGAATGGGCTTGTATACCCTTGAGTTTAGAAGACTGAGAGGGGATCTGATTGAGACGTATAAGATTATTAAAGGATTAGACACTCTGGAGGCAGGAAACATGTTTCCGCTGATGGGTGAGTCCCAAACCAGAGGACACAGCTTAAAAATAAGGGGTAGGCCATTTAGGACAGAGATGAGGAGAAACTTCTTCACCCAGAGAGTGGTGGGTGTGTGGAATGCTCTGCCCCAGAAGGCAGTGGAGGCCCAGTCTCTGGATTCGTTTAAGAAAGAGTTGGATAGAACTCTCAAGGATAGTGGAATCAAGGATTATGGAGATAAGGCAGGAACAGGATACTGATTGAGGATAATCAGCCATGATCATAATGAATGGTGGTGCAGGCCCGAAGGGCAGAATGGCCTACTCCTGCACCTATTGTCTACAACAGTATAGTGGAGTTACATGTAGCGCAACATGAACCCAAGGTCATGGTTGAGACAGTCTTCATGGGTACGGAACTTGGCTATCAGCTTCTGTTAGGCAATTCTGCTCTGTTGAATATCGTGACGGCCACCTTGGAGGATATGATACCTGAAGATTGGAGGCTGAATGTTCTTGACCACTGAAATGTTCCCTGATTGAGAGGGAATATTACTGTTTGGTGACTGTTTCAGTGTCCATTCATCTGTTGTCGTGGCATCTGCATAGTCTCACCATATACTATGCCTCAGGGCATGCTTCCCTGCAGTGTATGTATTAGACAACATTGGCTGAGTCACATGAGTACCTGCCGTGTACATGGCAGGTTGTGTTCCCACGTGTGATGGTAGTATCCATGTCAATGATCTGACATGTCTTGCAGAGGTTGCCATGACAGGATTGTGTGGCGTTGTAGTTGATGTTTACATGAAGGGCTGGTTAAGGCAACTTTTGAGAAACACAACAATGTAGAATCGCCAAGCAGAAATTAATAGCAGAGTTCCATACCCATGATGACAGCCTCAAGCGGAATCTTGGGTTCATGTTGAGCTATATGTAACCCCACCACATTATTCTATAATCATAAAATCTTCCTTACTGTCCTGTTTTGACACCAGCACCTTGATAATTTGCTCTGATCACTCAACCTAATTAGTTGATACAGTTTTGGATTGCTTGTTACTTTGGTTAGACCCTTGGCTCACGACTCACATCATCATGTTATTCCAGCCATTTGGCTGGTCTCCAACACCAACTTATTTCTAATTTTTTGTACTTATCTCTCTGCCTCAATTAATCGGATTATAGATCAACCTTTCATTTACTATTCAGTTGTTGACACTTTACTCATACCTTTGACACTTTTGATCACCTGCAGAGACTTACTATTTAGCATATTAACACTCCACTCAAACCATTTGTATGATCTTTTGATCTCTATGCCCATTGATCTCTCTGCCTATAAATTCTGTGCCTGTGTGCTTTTCTTCACTTCACCTGACGAAGAGGCAGCGCTTCAAAAGCTTGTGATTTCAAATAAACCTGTTGGACTATAACCTGGTGCCGTGTGACCTCTGACCTTGACCACTCCAGTCCAACATCAGCACCTCCACATCATGGCTTAAAAAGGTGATTAGAAGGGCAAGGAAAGGCCACAAATATCTTTGGCAGATGGGATCAAGGAAAACTCTAAAGCTTTTTATAAGTATATTAACAATAAGAGAATTACCAGAAAAAGGGTGGATCCAATAGAGCACAAAGGGGCAACCTGTGCCAGTAGATGTAGACGAGATCTTAAATTAATACTTCTCATCTATATTCACAGAGGAGAAAGACGTTATAGCTGGTGATTCCAATTGGGATGGTGAGATTCTAGAACATATTAAAATTAATAAGAAGGAGGTATTAAATGTTTTAATAGGTAGAGGTGCACAACTACACAGGGCCTGATGAGATACATCTCAGGCTGCTATGGGTGGCAAGGGGGTAGATTGCTGAGGCCCTGGCGAAGATGTTTAATAATTTGATGGCCACAGGTGAAGTGCCAGATGACTGGAGGATAGTTAATATGGTTAGTTGATAGCTAAGAAGGGCAAAAATCTTCGAGGAGAAAGTGAGGACTGCGGATGCTGGAGATCAGAGCTGAAAATGTGTTGCTGGAAAAGCGCAGCAGGTCAGGCAGCATCCAAGGAGCAGGAGAATCAACGTTTCGAGCATGAGCCCGAAACGTTGATTCTCCTGCTCCTTGGATGCTGCCTGACTTGCTGCGCTTTTCCAGCAACACATTTTCAGCTAAGAAGGGCAGTACGGATAGGCGAGGTAATTACAAACTAGTTAGTTCTTCATCAGTGGTAGGGAAAGTATTGAAAAATATTCTGAAATACAGGATTAATCAATACTTTGAAAAGGCAGAGATTGCTCAGGGTTATCCAATATGGATTTGTTACAGGGAGTCTGTCTCATGAATGTGGTTGAGTTTTTTTTAAAAAAGGGTGACAAAATATATTGACAAGGCTACTGCAGTTGATGTGATTTATATGGACTTCAATAGGCCTTTGACAAGTTCCCACCTGGAAGGCTGGTTCAGAATTTATGAACCCATAGAATTCAAGGCAAGTTAACAAACTGGATGCAAAACTGGCTTACAAATTGGAGGCAAAGATGGTGGAGTGCTGGTTTTGTAATTGGAAACCTGTGACCTGTCCTTTACCAGAGGGTTTGGTGTTGGGACTCTTGCTTTTTGTTATTAACAATAAGACATAGGAGCAGAAATTAAACCATTCAGCCCATCCAGTCAGCTCCATCATTTTATCGTGGCTGATAAGTTTTTCCACCCCATTCTCCCCAAAACTGTTGATCCTCTTGACAAACAAGAACCTATCTATCTCAGTCTTAAATATACTCAATGACCTGGCCTCCACAGCCTTCTGTAGCAATGAATTCCAGAGTCACCATTCTCTGGCTGAAGAATTTCTCCTTATCTCTGTTCTTAAGGGTCTTCCCTTTATTCTAAGGCTAGGCCCTTGAGATCTAGTCTCTCTTATCAATGGAAACATCTTCCCAATGTCCACACAGTCCAGGTCGTTAAGTATTCTGTAAGTTTCAATTGGTTCCCTCCCTCATCCTTCTCAACTCCATTAAGTATAGACTCAGAGTCCTCAAACGCTCCTCATATGCTGAGCCTTTCATTTCTGAGTCTCCTCTGGACCTGCTCCAGGGCCAGTGAATCCTTCTTTAGGTATCTGGCCCAAAATTGTTCACAACATTCTAAATGTGGTCTGACCAGAGCTTCCTAAAACCACAAACATACTTTTATATTTCAGGACTCTCGAGACTAACATTGTATTTGCCGTCCTAACTACTGACTCAACCTGCACATTTAACTTATGAAAAACCCAGATTCAGACTCCCAAGTCCCTTGTACTTCAGATTTCTGAACGTTCTCCCATTCAGAAAATCGTCCATGCCTCTATTCTTCCTACCAAAGTACATGACCTCACACTTTCCCACATTGCATTCCATCTGCCACTTTGCCCACTCTCCTAAACTGTCTAAATCTTTCAGCAGCCTCCCCACCTCCACAGTACTACTTGTCCCTTCACCTATCTTTGTATCGCATGCAATCTTAGCCAGAATACTCTCAGTTCCTTCATCCAGATCGTTAAGGTGTAAAAAGTGAAAAGTTGTGGTCCCAACACCAACCCTTGTGGTATATCACTAGTCACCGGCTTCCATTCTGAGAAGGATCTTTTTATCCCCAATCTCTGCCTTTTGCCAGACGGCCAATCTTCCATCCATCCTAGTACCTTGTCTCTAACACCATGGGCCCTTATCTTACTCAGCAGCCTTTTTTCTCTCCGAAGTGTCTCGAACCAAAGTCTTACAACTCACCCTGCTACCAACAAATTTTCCATAGCACATCTCTCGACCCTCCTGACTATTTTCTTTGGTTAGAGAAGGAGGGAAGGAAGGAAGGAAACACTACAGTGATGTCCTGCACCAGGCAGGCAACATAACGTGGTGGACTCTCTAACCTGCTTACAAAGAATACTATCTATTTCCCTAATTATAGAGTCCCCTACAAATGCCACTTGTCTTTTTGCTCTTTTAATGACTTGGATGTAAAGACACTTGGTGGCCCCCTACACTAGCCTGCTGCAGAGACTTTGGAGAGAGACTACAGTATAATGTTTGTCTTTTTAACTTGCTGATCTATTTGTGTACAGCTATAATGTAACTTTTTTTTTCATTTTTCTATTCTGCAACTAAGGATTGTACCTAGGTACCTTTCTACCTAAGATGGTGCTGCAAGTGGCAACTTATAAGCTTTTCATTGTACTCTTTTGAATATGTGACAATAAAGCTAATTCAATTCAATTAAACATAAAAGGTATACTTACTTGCGAATGACACAAAAATTGGTGATGCCATTGATACTGAGGGAGAACAGTCTCAGGTTACGGTCTGATATTAATCATGGGTAACCTGGGCAGAGTAATGGCAGTTGGAGTTTGACCCTGGTATGTGCAAAGTGATGAATTTTGGGAGGTCTAATAAGGGAAGGACATATACGATGAATGGGAGTCCCGAGTAACAGCGGGACTTGTGTACAAATCTATAGATCCTTTAAAGTGTCAGCATAAGTGGATAGGGTGGTGAAGATGGCATATGAAATGCTCGCCTTCATTATCCAGGGCATAGAATATAGGTGCAAGGAATCCTTACAACTTTATGAAACATTGGTTAGGCCATGGATGGAATACTGCGTACAATTGTGGTTGCCACACTATCAAAAGGACATGATTGTACTGCAGGGGGCGCAGAGGAGATTAATCAGGATGCTGCCTGGGATGAAAAGCTATCCCTAGTAGCCACACACGCAGACGACAAGCAACATGAATTCGACTGGGACAACACTACCATTATAGGGCAAGCCAAACAAAGAACAGCCAGGGAATTCCTAGAAGCATGGCACTCATCCACAAACTCCATCAACAAACACATCGACCTGGACCCAATATACCGGCCACTACAGCGGACAGTTGAAACTGACAACCGGAAGCGGCAGGGACAGGCCACTATAAATGCCGGAGGAAACACCATAGAAGCGCTTCACAGGAGGCTCCCAAGCACTGAGGATATCACCTAGACAGGGGATGAAACGTTTGCAACAAAAACTTCCAGCTCAGCGAACAGAACCACAGCATGAAAAGTCTCAGTTATGAGGACAGACTGGATAGGCTGGGTTTGTTTTCCTTGGAGCAGAGGTGATTGAGGGATACAAAATTATGAGAGGTTAGTCAGAGTAGATTTTGATAATTTCTTCCCCATGGCAGATGTGTCTAAGACAAGAGGACATAAGTTTAAACTGAGGAGCAAGTGGTTTAGAGATAGGAGAAAGAATTTTTTCCACCCTGATGGTAGATATATGGAAAGTGCTGTCTGAAAGGATGGTGGAAGCAGATACTCCTGCAATATTTATAAAACACTCGGATGAGTACTTAAAATGCTGGGGGAGGTGGACCAAGCGCAGATAAAGGGGATTATTTGGTGTTTGTTTTTTGGCATAGACATAGTGGACCTTAGGACCTGTTTCTATACTTGTATCTCAATATCTTCCCGATCAATGTCCTCCGGCTCCACACATAGATTGTCCCCTTGGTCCCTAAAGTCTTATTCCTTCCCTGGTTATCCTCATCCCCTTGATAAACTTATAGAATATTTTGGAATTCTCTCTAATCCTATCCATTTTTTTTTCATGTCCCCCTTTGCTCTCCTACATGCTTTATTTAGATCCTTCCCTGCACTTTCTACACTCCTCTATGGCTTCTACTGATTTGCTCACTTTGTACCTTTTAAAGCCCTTTCTTTTACTTTTTATCCAATCCTGAATATTCTTGGACATCCATGGACTTGTTGCTCTTACATTTCACTCAAAAGGAAACATGTTGGGCCTGTATTCTGGCCCATTCCATTTTGAATGCCTGCACTGTTCTGCTGTAGATTTACAGAGAAGCAGCTGTTCCTAGTCTATTTAGACCAGATACTGCCTTATTTTAATAAAATTTACCTTCCTCCAATCACAACTCTTTTTTTGAGACTTTTTTTTTCCTTTTTGATAACAAACTTAAAATGTATGGTGTGGTCAGTACTGTCATTAAAATGCTGTCTCACAGCCACTTCAAACAACTGTCTGGCTCCGTTCCCCAAAATTAGGTCCAGCACTGCAATGTCCTCTGTTGAATATTCCACATGTTTACAAAAAAACCTTCTAAATACGCTTCAAGAAATCTGCACCCTCTAAACACTTTACAAGTGTCCCAAATCATACTGGGGAAGTTGAAATCCCCCAAATTATTACCCTACTATTGTTTTTAACACATCTTTGTGAATTGTCTATATATCTGCTCCACTCTTGCCTGCCAACTGGGAGTCTATAACATTCTCCCAGCAATGTGATTGTTCCCTTTTTATTTCTCAGTTTTACCTACGAAACCTCATTTTTGGACTCTTCCAAGATATCATCTCTCCTTACTGCAGTAACTGACTCCTTAAATAATAATGTGAAACCATCTCCGCTTTTACATTCCTGCCTTCTGCTACCTTAAGATCCCATTCCCCAAAATGTTGAGTTGTCAGTCCTGTCCCATCCTCAGCCACATCTGTGATGGCAATTACATGGCAATTTCACATCAATCCACACCCTTAACTTAACTGATTTACCTACAACACTGCTAATATTAAAGTAGAAGTCATCAAACTTCGCCTCACTCCATAGAAACTCATCATGGTTGAACTCCCTTTATGAAAGTATGCTGTATCCCTCATGTAGTAACACTGTCTCCTCCTCTTGCCAAACTAGTTTAAGTTCCTTCCAGAAGCCTAAGCAAAACTATCTGCAAAGAGTTGGTCCCATTCTGGTTCAGATGAAGATCAGCCCACTTGTACAGGTCCCATCTTTTCTAGAAATGGTTCCAGAAATCCAACAGTCCAAAGCCTCCCTCCTGCACCAACTCTTGAGCCACACATTCATCTGCCCTATTCTCCCATGTCCATACTCACTAGCTCATGTCAACGGGAGTAATTCAGAGGTTACAAACTTTGAGGTGCTGCTATGTTACCTACTGCGTAACACCCTCATTTCTTGATGCAAGACCTCATCCCACAATCAAAGTATATTGTTGGTACCAATGCATACCACTGCCTCTGCCTTATTACTCTCCCCCATTAGGATGCCGTGCAGCTTTTAGATTACTTAGTGTGGAAACAGGCCCTTCGGCCCAACAAGTCCACACCGCCCCGCCGAAGCGCAACCCACCCATACCCCTACATTTACCCCTTACCTAACACTACGGGCAATTTAGCATGGCCAATTCACCTGACCTGCACATCTTTAGACTGTGGGAGGAAACCGGAGAACCCGGAGGAAACCCACGCAGACACGGGGAGAAAGTGCAAACTCCACACAGTCAGTCGCCTGAGGCGGGAATTGAACCCGGATCTCAGGCACTGCGAGGCAGCAGTGCTAACCACTGTGCCACCGTGCCGTCCACGGTGCTCAGTAACATTCCTGATCCTGGCACTAGGAAGGCAATACACCATCCTAGAGTCGTATCAGCAGCTGCAGAAATGCTTGTCTTTTCCCCTAACCACTGAATCTCCCATCACTATCATGCCTGCTTTCTTCTTCCTCCTGTTCTGTATTGTCAGGCTGCTTGTGGTGCCAGAAGCTTAGCACTATCTGCAATCCCTTGAGGAACTAACACCCTCATCAGCTTCCAAAATGGAAAACCAATTTGTGACAGGACCCCAGAGGTTCCTGCACAACCTGCCTGATTCTCTTTGACAGCCTTGTGGTCACCCATTCCCTTCTTTCTTCCAATCACTTGAACTGTGTTGTGACCACCTCTGTAAACATGCTATCCATATAACTTTCAACCTCACAATGTGTCACAGTGTCTCCAGGGACAGTTCAAGTTCTAAATCATGGAGCTTAGCTTTCTGCCATTGAGATCAAATCATAGTCACAAGGTCATCTACGATGTCAGTAGGGTCCATAACTTTCTAAATATAACAGGTTGTACATTCCAGTAGGCTAACCTCACCTACTGTGACTTAAGTTGATATTACTCAGGTTACAAAGTCCTTCCAACCAATAAATCACAAAAAGACCTTACAAGCAATAAATCACAAAAGAAAGCTCTTCCCCTTTACACTGAAATCCGACTGTGCTCCAAATTCACAAACACACTCTGATTGTACCTCCCTCAGGAAGTGCTCTCGCTCCCAACTGCTCGTGTGAAGTTCACTGAAGAATCAAGTCTAATCTCCTTGTAACAGGAAAGGTTAAAAAATGTCTGAATAGAGCTTTCCAATATAACAGGTTTTGATACAGCAAATAGGAAAGAATAATCCTTTAACAAAAGGGGCTAATAATTCAAGGTCATAAATACAAAATCATTGGAAAAAACAATACGGGGGAGAAGTTCAAGAGAAGTATTAAAATTTAAGAGTTATCAGGATCTGAAATGCTGCTTCAGAAAACATGATGGAAATGGAAGCAGGACAGAATCTGGAGCATGAGAAATTTACAGGATTATGGACAAAGAGGCAGTGCAGAAAACAAGCTACTGGTCTACATCTGTACTGCAAACTTCCCAAAACAAATTCTCTCTTCAAGTTACAAGGAACATGTTCATCTTGATCTTAGGTTCAAGCACTAACTCACAGCATTTAAAATGACTGGATGAGAAAATATTATTTAATTAACCAAATGGACTGTTTCAGAATTAATGGGTAATTCCTAACAATGATCCATGTCCCTTTATCAAACAGCTAAGCTGACTCCTGCTAACCTGTTCCAAAAAAAAGACAAATGACAGAAAGAAAGTTTGTTTGATTGGAATAATATCAAGAGTTCCAACAGGAACACTGACTAGGCGAGTTAATACTAACTTGATCCATTGTACAGCAATAAAAGACAAAATATTACTTCCCCAGGCCTTATTTAGAGCTGGTGTCACTGAACCACCACCTAGTTAAACAGGGTTTGTCAACAGCATTTTGTTGCCTGGATGGAGAAATGCTTCCTCTCTTTCAAATAAAGCAATTTTGTAGGATAGCCTCAGATTTATTAGATCTCTGAAACTGGTCTCAATGAGTGTCAAATTAGACCAAGGGTGGATTTTATAACAATAGGCATTAGTTTCTGGTAAAATGTAGAACAGGTATTTGGCTATAGTTAGAGTCATAGAGATGTACAGCATGGAAACAGATCCTTTGGTCCAATTTGTCCATGCCGATCTTATATCCCAACTTAGTAGTACCATGTGCCAGCACTTGGTCCATATCCCTGTAAACCCTTCCTATTCATATACCCATCCAAATGTCTTTTAAAATGTTGCAGTGTTTGCAGTCTGATCTCCAGCATCTACATTCCTCACTTTCTCATAGGTTCAAATATCCGCCTTCAATGAACAAGATCTGTGACTATGATCTGCTGCTGTCACAGAAGCAAGCAAGCCAAAACACTTCCTACTTTCAAACATTTATTTAAAGAAACATAATCAAACATCTTTTAAATGCAGACAAACTTGGTAAATTAGAAATCCCAATGCAAACTTCATCAAGAACTCTGGCCTTTGCAGCACTCATTCCACACTCAAGTGCCATAAATATTTTTTAGAATTTAAAGCATGTTTGCAAAAAATAATCCTAACCAAAGACTAGTTTATATTTATGTCATTAATTGCTTACAATTGCTGAAGTCTATGAAGCTCCAGAAATGTAGATACGTAGAAAGTGGAAGGAGCTATATTATGTGCAGATGTCCCTCCTTAACTGTTACAGTACACTTAATTTGTAAGCAATACTAATTTTCCCAATCATTTTGTGTCTCAGATAAACCTGTCTGCTCCAGCCTGCTGTTTCAAGCTATTTCCATGATTCAGACCAAACAGGTACTTGGTGGGACCAAGGTATAGTTTGAAGCAGATATTTGTTAAAATCTGCTTTGTACCAGTCCTAAAATACATATTTTAATCTGTTCAGGCTAGTTAGCAGCATTTGGAATCATTCCTTAGTATTCTTGGGATCTGAGAACTAGTCTTCTTCATTTGTTCTTCAAGCGAGTCAGGCATGATGGATACCATATTTGGTATTCTGGATAACAGTTTCTTGAATGGATATTTACATCTTCATTTTTGCATTCTTCGAATATTTTAAAACTACATACATTACTTTTCTCTTTGGAAAAATCAAACAGAAGACTAAAGACCAAATAAACTGTGGACTTAGATTCTTCAATGTCATAGAAACATAGTCATAGAGTCATGCAGCATGGAAACAGACCCTTTTCCTATTCATGAACTTACCAAATGTCTTTTAGATGTTGTAACTATACCCACATTCACCACATTCTCTGGCAGTTCATTCCACACACGAACCAATCTGTAAAAAACATTGTCCCTCATGTCCTTTTTAAATCTTTCTCCTCTCACCTTAAAAATATGCCCTCAAGTTTGAACTTAGCCATATTAGAGAAAAGACTTTTATCATCTACCTTATCTATGCTCCTCCTGATTTTATACACCTCAATAAGGTCACCCCTCAACCTGCAGTGAAAAAAGTCCCAGTCTTTCCAGTCTACTTCTTTATCTCAAACCCTTCATTTGTGACAACATCCTTGTTAATCTCTTCCGAACACTCTCCAGTTTAATAATCTCCTTCCTAGAACAGGATGATCAGAACTACTCCAAAAGAGGCTTCACCAATGTCCAGTATAACCTCAACATGATGCTCCAACTCCTATACTCAGAGGTCTCAGTAATTAAGCCAAGCATGCTAAAGGCCTTCTTAACCACCCTGTCTACCTGCCATGTAAATTTCAAGAAATTTTGTACCTGAAGCCCCAAGAAGTCTCTGTTCTACAACACTACCAGTGTGCTACAATTAACTGTATAAGTCCTATCCTTGTTTGTATTACCAAAATACAATACCTCACATTTATCCAAATTAACAGAAATAAATGTCTTTTTGGTGTTTAAGTATGTTAATTTTCAAGCAATTTTGATGAGTTAACAACTGCATTAAAAAAAAGATAAACATTTAACAGATTAGCTTGTTGTAAAAAAAGTACACAAAATAAACCAAATGACTGGGCCTTGAACCAAAAGGAAGATAGGATGAGCCTTCACAATAAGATTCTTAAAATAAACCCTATCAACAGACATCAACATTTTCTTTAAATGCTGGAGACTTAAAAAGAGAACCTTATCTGCCCAGTTCTTAAGGGTCACTGGACCTAAAAGGTTAACATGTTTCTCTCCACAGATGCTGCCAGACTTACTGAGTTTTACCAGCAATTTGCTTTCGTGACTTTATTTGGACTCTCTGGTACACCGAGTTAGAGATATTGTTTGCAAATAAAAATGTTGAGGCTTTTCTTTATATAAGTTGCACAACGTACAGGCTCCTTCAATGTATTCCAGATACATTCTGCTATATTCCAGATACCTAGCACTTGAATCTTCTCATGACAAAGACTCATGAAAAATACAAACAAAATTTTTTAAATAAAACGGTGTCTGGAATAGATAGAGAAGAGTGAGAAATTGATTAGAAGCCAAAAATGCCAGAACCCTGTTCCAAAAGTCGGAGGCTGGCTATTCCACCTGAAAGCAAGGGGAAGATGGACACTTTGCTTACTCCATTTGAGGCTCAACATCAATATGGAGGAGGAGTATAAGAATTACCAACCAACATCGTTGCTGACTGAGGAAACCTGGATGATACAAAATAGCTACAAAGTCACTTGAGGAACTTAAGTACACCCCACAAGGGTGTTTGGTTGATCTGAAACACCAAAGACAATGATAGACAAACACTTTAAAATTATTCCACTTATGAATTTTTCCAGAATTTTTAGATCTTAACCAGGTTTTCCTGAGTGGCTATACTGAAACCACATTTTACAGCCTACCTTCCAATGTGGATCCAAGATGTATCCATATTAGTATGAAAATTTTCTTTCATTGAAATAATCTAACATTGGATTCTTTCACACTTCAGAGGCGTAGCATATTTGAAATCAAGCCCCACTATTCTGAGTTGTCACAGAAATTAAATATTTTTAAAAGTATGCAAAAGTTCTAAAGGACATTCTTTTAGGCTCAGGTTGCCTGAAAGAATGGGCCTGTTTCATTACCTAACAGTAAACAGACAAAATAAATAGATCCTAGATACAGATAAGTAATTATGAACCATCGACATATAACTGTGCTAATTAAAACTCCATTTCTTATAAACTATCACTCTACACAATGACAAACACAACAGACGCAAAAAGAAAATGGATGTTATGGGTGGAGGGAAAAGACTGGGAAGTGGTTGTGGTCTACACGGTTGCTGAGCCGATCCTTTTGCTAATCAAACCATTGCTCCTTAATTTTCCTTTTTCAGGTACTTGCTCAAAGGAGGCACAATAATAAAAGTCTCTAACTTATTAAAGTCAAAATTACAGCAAGTGACAAGGGGAAACAAACTGGCTGTATTCAGACTTTAGTGTTTTTTAAAATGAGAGCAGAAACACAGATCCTTCCTTTCCGAAGATCTGATTGCTTCTGACCTGAGCATTCATGCACCCAAGCTGTTTGTCTTTAGGAGCCAATTTCAGAGTTTTTGGCAGGGAGTAAACCTTCGTTGTTGTTAGATAGTCATTAATTCACAGATCAATTACTTACTTGTTCCTGGACATACCTCAATGGTCGGTTCTACTGTAACGCAATAATTCCATTCTCATGCAATCCCGTGGTATAAGAAAATCACAAAATAGCAGCACCATTTAAACTAATGGGGCCAGAATCGCATTTTAACCAATACATGCTTTAAAAGTTTGTGCTTTAGAAACAGAGTCCCCAACTCGTCAATCATGTTATAGCAAAGTTGCATTAACGAAACGTGCATTATAGCAAAACAACCTGTATCTGAAAACACCCTTTCGCTCTAATTTGCCTGCAACCTGACTTTCCCCACTCTATGCA
The DNA here is from genome assembly GCF_037043375.1 of Chiloscyllium plagiosum. NCBI lineage: Eukaryota > Metazoa > Chordata > Chondrichthyes > Orectolobiformes > Hemiscylliidae > Chiloscyllium > Chiloscyllium plagiosum. The sequence goes on from NW_028270148.1 coordinate 60,017,485, forward strand.
CTAACAGCTAATCAAACAGCACCTACAATAATTGTCAGGTAATTTGCTTTTAAAAAGTGTGGCAATCCTTGACTTTTAGATCAGCCCTTCTCCATTTCAGTCCACAATCAAAAATATCAAAAAAAAGATACAGTCTTTATAACACTGCATAAAGTCATGGTCAAATCTCAGCCTGGATTATAAACCTGCTCTGACACTGTTAAGAGGACTGTCTGATGAGAGTGAGCAATTTATACACCTGGATTTTCCTTTTACACACATTGCACTGACAATCTCAGAAATATCAAACTGCAGATTTGAGTTTTGATTCTTAATTGCATATTTTCCTTCTGTTATTTTCTTCTCATTGTTTTTATGCAATGTAACTGACACCAAAAATTACCCAAAATAAGGAAATGTAACAGGTAAACCATTACTGAGACATGTATTTCAGGGTTATAACAGAAAAAGTGAGTTTTTAAATTAAGTTACCCATTCCAATGAAACAAGAGTAAAGATCAGATATTGGATTGTGAATGATGCTTAAATTTATATAAACAAAAATCTAACTATAACATGAGAAATATACTTTGTTACTGACCTGCAAAGTTACACTTCTGCTTGATCTAATGTTACCATGCATACTAAATGGTTAATACCATAATCTTAAGTTGACCACTACAAATCAACCAGACACTCCTGTATATATAGGTTTTAATCAATGCCTTTGGAATACCAGCCTCTTGTCTACAGTTAGCCTTGGCTATGTTATCCTTTACCAAATGAAGCTTATAAATAATATAACATTATATTTAACTAAGAGCTTGAGGATACAAACAAGTGATCCTGAATGATAATATGTTGACTTGCACATCTATTTTCTGTATTATTTTAACATTAAAGAAGTAATTTACTGTTTATTTTAAAATTAACAAGCAGATGCATCTCTGAATGTGTTACTTACCACGCTTCACTAAGCAAATCAACAGGATTCAATCCAGCTAGTAATAGGTGAGGCAACCACTGCTTGTACTGATGTCCTGATAATAATCCATATTTTACAATATCAGCCAAATGAGTGCCTGATGGTAATGTATAACCGTGTGCCAGAAGAAACTGCAGCAGATGGAAGCACTGATATTGCAGGCAATAACAATAATGAAGACCTGTTACAACAGCTCCAGCTTTAAGAAGGATGTAAACAAGTGCAAAAAACCTAGAGAATAAAATAAATGGAAAAATTAATCTAGCTTCTTGAATCATATGAACAACATTTTTTTTTCCCAGGACTCCAACTATCTTCATAATTTGTCAGTTAAGCTATTCCCCAAGATTGGTTAACAATGAATAAATAAATCTACATGCAGTTAATCATTCTACATATGCACATCAAGCTGAGAAAAGTCACAACTGGCCTGTTTTGCCAGATGCTATGATAAAGCCAATGGCATCTGTCTCAAACATATGTCGAAGAAAGCAAATTTTAATTTTGGCTCTGTAACAATAAAGAGAAAACCCTGCAGTGTAAATTGTTCAATAGCATTATCAATATATCAAAAATATTAACTTTGACAACACAGACCTTTAACTTAAATGAAGAACATATTACAACAGACTGCTAATTAATCAATGAAAAATAAGATAATTGAAAGGTGTATTTCCCTCATAATAAGTGTTAAATGCTGATATTACTAATTTGGAAATAAATGTTCTGTTTCCTTTGAATAAATACCTTAAAGAAAAAAAGTGGTCAAGAGAGTAACCAGGAATCACAAGGCAAAGTGGTATATTGTACAAAACTTTTCTGAGGCAGGAAGCAAAGGTTGATAGTAGAAGGGTGTTTCTGTGACTGGAAGTCTGTTTCCTGTTGGGTTCTACAGGACTCAGAGCTGTGGCACTTGCTTGGAGTTGAATATCGGAGGTACGGTCAAGAAATTTGCAGATGACACGAAAAGTGACAGAGTGGTAAACAGTGAGGAGGATAGCCATAAAGTGCAGTAAGGCATCAATGGACTGGTCAGCTCGGCACAGCATTGGCAAACAGAAGTCAAGCTGGAAAGGTGCAAGATAATGCACTTGGAGAGGGCAAACAAGGCAATAGATTATAGTACAAACGGTAGAATCCTGAAGAGGACTGAACATCAGAGGAGGCTTGGCATGCAAGTCCCTGAAGGTTGTAAGCCAGTTAGATAAGGTGGTTGAAGACACGTATGGGATACTTTCCTTTTATTAGATGAGGCTACAAGAGCTCAACGGTTATGCTTAAACTGTACAAAGTGATGGTTAGGCCACAACTGGAGTACTATGTGCAGTTCTGGGTCTCTGAGTATAGGATTGCATTGGAGGGGACGCAAGGATTTACCAGGATGCTACTTGGGCTGGAGCATCTGAACTATAAGGAAAGACTTGACATGTTGAAGTTGTTTTCCTTGAGCAATGATATTTGAGAGGGGAGATGATAAATGTTGAGAGACGTAGATACTCTAGGATAAGAAGGAACTTTTTTCCCCATTTGTAGAAGGGTCAATAAGTAAGATTCAAAGTTAGAGGGAGAAGGTTAAGACTCAGGTTGAGGACAGAGAGAGCACGAGAGAGGATCTGAGCAATATTTAGATATACATTAGCATTGCTATAGTTCCAGGGATATTTGCAAAAAGTGAGAGACAGGGATTAACGTAGTAATTTCTTTATTGACCAGTATGGACAAGATGGGCTGAATCATCTCTTCTGTGTTGCAAACAGCTAAAAGTCCCACTTATACTCTTTGCTTCCTGTCTGTTAAACTATCCTTTATAAATGCAAGTATATCGCCACCAACCCCAAGAGCCCTTTCCTTGTGTATTAATCTTTTGTAGGGCAACTTATACCTCAGATTACAATAGGATCTTGATCAGCTGGGCCAATGGCAGATGGAGTTTAATTTAGATAAATTCCAGGTGCTGCATTTTAGGAAAGCAAATCTTCGCAGGACTTATACACTTAATGATAAGGTCCTAGGGAATGTTGCTGAACAAAGAGACCTTGAAGTGAAGGTTCATAGCTCCTTGAAAGTAGAGTTGCAAGTAGATAGGATAGTGAAGGCGGCGTTTGGTATGCTTCCCTTTATTGGTCAGAGTATCAAGTATAGGAGTTGGGAGGTCATGTTGAGGCTATGCAGGACAGTGGTTAGGCCATTTTTAGAATATAGCATCCAATTCCGGTTTCCTTCTGATCGGATGCATGTTGCAAAACTTGAAAGAGTTCAGACAAGATTTCCGAGGACGTTGCCAACGATGAAGGATTTGAGCTATAGGGAGAGGTTGAATAAGCTGGGGCTGTTTTCCCTGGAGCGTCAAAGGCTGAGGGGTGACCTTATGGAGGTTTATAAAATCATGAGGAGCATGTATAGGATAAATAGACAAGGTCTTTTCCCTGGAGTGGGGGAATCCAGAACTAGAGGGCATAGGTTTAGAGGGAGAGGAGAAAGATGTTAAAGGGACCTAAAGGACAACTTTTTCACACAGAGGGTGGTGTGTGTGTGGGGAATGGGATGCCAGAGGAAGTGGTAGATGCTAGTACAATTGCAATATTTAAGAGGTATCTGGATGGCTATATGAATAGGAAGGGTTCGGAGGGATATGGGCTAGGTTCTGACAGGTGGGACTAGTTTAGGTTGGGATGTCTGGTAGGCATGAAGGAGTTGAACCAAAAGTCTGTTTCCGTGCTGTATGACTATGACTCTATATGTTTCTTGGGCTCAGAGTGCATTAAATCTCTGGTGCCCCTTTATTTACGCACTGGTTACATCCTCAAGAAACCACAATAAATTTGTCAAATGGGATTTCCCTTTTGTTAAAACCATACTGATTTTGCATAATAGTACAATATTCTAAGTACACTGTTAAAACTGCCTTAATAATAGTGTTCAGTCTGTTTCAGGTGACGGATATCAAACTAACTGGCCTTCAGGTCCCAGTTTTGACTATCTTTCTACACTTGAATACCAGTATTGAGTTTGCTAACTTACAATCCACTGAGGTAATTCCAAACGTAGGGAATTTTGGAAAATCATAGTCAGCACTTCTACTGTCATTGCAGCTCACCCAAGGATGTAAACCATCATGTTCTGGGGGATCGGTCAGATTTTAGTCCGTCTGGTTTCTTCAGCACTTGTTCTCTGCTCAAATACCTTAATTTCTTTATTCAGCTCAGATTGAAATTTTTTAACTACTCTTTCTTATATACTTACACAGGACTTAAAAGTTGTTTTAATATTTTTGGTACATTTGTGCTTATCGTACTGTTTCCCTTTTTATGAAAATTGTGATGGTCTTCTGCTGGGTTTCTAAATGCTCCTCAAACTGATTACTGTCCTTTACAACATTAGACATGTCATCTTTAAACCTAATACTATCCTGCACTTACCTAGATTGGCACAAATAGGTCCCTTGCTAAGTTTTACGGTTCTTAATAAATGCATTTTTTGTTGAACAGTTTGAATTGTTTCTTTAAATATTTTTCATGGTTTATTTGCAGATGACCTTTAATCAATAAACTGTAACAGTCCTCCCTTCAAACCTTCGTAACCGGTTTTAGGACCCGCTTTAACACACAGTTAATGGGTACATACAAACTAATAAAGATGAAGCTGAAGACAAGATAATATAGTATAAGAACAGCTAGTTCCAAACAGCAGTTTAAATTACAAATATACTAAAATGATGGCTGAACCAATTTGATGAAACGCTTCCCACCCTCCCAACTGCAATACTGCTTTCCTGGGAAAAGCAAAAGAAAAGTAAAAACATGGGGATAGAACTGAAATCAAGAATTGCCACAAAACATTTTATACAAGTTAAATAAATATATTGGGAGAATGTAAAGGAACAAACAATTATGTACATAGATTAGACGAAGTAGAGTGGAAGGAAGCACACTGCTAAATTGGATCCAAGCTTGAAGGTGAAGCAGCTACAAGTCACAAACTTTTCTTTGAAGAGTGCTTACTAACTCTCTCACTCTCAAGTCACAGCTATCTCAACCTTATGAAATGATTTTTAAAATCAGCCTGTTCAGACATGTGACATACCAGTGTAGCAGGTGGAACTTGAAGCCAGACCTTCTAGCCCAAGGTGAGGCTTCTGTCACTATGCCACAAGAACACCCCCACCCCTTTCCCATCACCTATTTTCCTTTCAATCATTTTTTCCCTAATCACCCTGTTCAGAGACACATCCAGAGCAGGTGAGACTTGAACCCCGACTTCCTATTCCAGAGGAACACTATTACTGCCTGACAAATGTCCTGCCTTTTAGCCACAATAACTTGATATTAACACCCATCACCTGTTTACTTAATTGAGTTGACATGGGCACTCTCATGGGGCATAAACACTGGTATCAACCAGTTGGGCTGAATGGTTTGAATCTGTACTATACAGTACAATCTATATAATTCTATGCATTTTTTGGCTTCATCATTCCATTAATTAGTTGATAACAATTTGTATTATTAATTACAATAAAAACAAGACGTTCTTCCATTGTCACCTCTCCTCAATACTTGAATCAATTTTCATTTTAGATGACAGTATTCATTCTTTAATAACAGCACGTGTTGCAATTTTTGCTTGTGAATGGGCACATTTTAAAAATCCAGATTCTTGATGTCTAAACTTCAACAAAAGAATAGAAGACAAAATCAGCAAAATAGAGAGGCCAAATTACTAATTTAAATTTTAAATTATGACTTCAAATGCTATTTGACAGTATAGTTCACTTTCCCATCTAATTTCCTTTCAGTTTTGCAGATGTATCATTTTCAACCTGTAGAGTTAATTCCTGGTAATTCTTCCTTATTCTTTCCATTTTAAAAAAACTTAAATTTCAAACCTTGTGCTCTTATTTCAAAAGGCTTCTTTGAACACAAACAAACTTACTCCTCTTACTGTTAGACAGTGAACTATAATGTAAATTTGACACCAACACAAAAGAAACTTATGTTAGTGGAGCTTTAAAAAGGCACAGCTGCATGTAATTAGATCATTAAACGAAGGTACTTAAGTCTTTCAATATATTCTCATTTTCTTAAAATGCATTGCAAAGTAATGAAATCAGCACTTTAACCAAATCTCTCCAATCAAATAAACTGTTCTTCTGCAAAACATTCCACATTCTCTGATAACTTATATTCAAGGAACAATACAGTGGGACAATGCAATTCATTATCAAAACTATTGTAACCTCAAAAGACATTATTTTTCAGTTATACAAAGTTACATTTTGATTTTGAAATAAACACTTTTTCCCTGATGTTTGGTGATGCACTACAAATCACTCGTAGACCACATTGCTATGGCATTGTGCACTTTTACATGTATTGGTTTGGTGCTATGGTTGAGAGGATGGATGCTCAAACTTTGTTTCCAAAACAAAGATGACAAGGAGTCTCTCATATCGAGTCACGGAGATGTACAGTACGGAAACAGACGCTTTCTTCCAACTCGTCCATGCCAACCAGATATCATAAACTAATCTAGCCCCATTTGCCAGCGCCTTACCCATATCCCTCTAAACCCTTCCTATTCATATACCTATCCAGACGGCTTACAAATGTTGTAATTGTACCAGCCTCCACTACTTCATCTGGCAGCTCATTCTGTACACACACCACTATCTGCGTGAAAAAGCTGCCCCTTAGATCCCTTTTAAATCTTTCTCCTCTCAGCTTAAACTTATGCTCTCCAGTTCTGGACTCCCCTACCCAAAGGAAAAAACCCTACATTCATGAAGGGCTTGTGCCAGAAACGTTGAATCTCCTGCTCCTCAGATGCTGCCTGATCTGCTGCGCTTTTTCAGTGCCACACTTTTCGATTCTGATCTCCAGCATCTGCAGTCCTCACTTTCTCCAAGGGAAAGATCGTGTTTATTTACCCTAGGCATGCCCTTCATAATTTTATAAACCAGTATACAGTCACCCCTCAGCCTCCAACACTCCGGGGAAAACAGCCCCAACCTTTTCAGCCTTTCCCTCTAGCTCAAATCCTCCAACCCTGGCAACATACTTGTAAATCTTTTCTGAACCCTTTCAAGTTTCACAACATCCTTCCCATTGCAGGGAGACCAGAATTGCATACAATATTCCAAAAGTGGCCTAACTAATGTCCTGTACAGCTGCAACATGACCTCCCAACACCTATACTATGACCAATAAAGGAAAGTATATGAAAGTATCTTATCTACTGCGACTCCACTTTCAAGGAACTACGAACCTGCACTCCAAGATCTCTTTGTTTAGCAATACACCCCACTTTACCATTAAGTATTTAAGTCCTGCCCTGATTTGCCTTTCCAAAATGTAGCACCTCACATTAAACTCCATCTGCTACTCCTCGCCCCATTGACCCATCTGATCAAGGTCCCATTGTATTCTTGAAGTAATCTTCGCTGTCCACTACATTTCCAGTTTTGGGGTCATCTGCAAACTTACTAACTCTACTTCCTATGTTCACATCCAAGTCATTTACATAAATAACTAAAAGCAGTGGACCCAACACTGATCCTTGTGGCACACTGCTGGTCACAGTCTGAAAAGCAACCCTCCATCACCACTCTCTCTCTTCTACCTTCAATCCAGTTCTGTATCTAAAAAACTAGTTCTCGCTCTATTCCATGTGATCTAATCTTGCTAACTAGTCTACCATGAGGAAACTTGTCGAATGCCTTCCTGACGTCCATATGAATCAAATCCAACACTCTGCCTTCATCAATCCTCTTCATTACTTCTTCAGAAAACTCAATCAGATTAGTGAGACATGATTTGACACGCACAATGTCATGTTGACTATCTCTCCCATCTCCTGTGGTTCTACACATAGACTGCCTTGCTGATCTTTGATGTTGAATGACTACGAATGCCAATCTGAACATTGACAATCAATCTGCATGACCACATTGTGAAAGGACATTCCTTAGTCATCAAGCCTTCAGTGGATTTCAAACCTGAAATTCCTGAATCACCAAGGCAGAAATTCTACTCACTGCAGCATACAACTTCCTCTCCCTTTGTTTATTGCAATAAAACAGATATTTTCCAATATTTTGACCATATTTCCATGGGAATGATTTTGATGTTATTAACATTAATAATGCTACCTCAATTAAATATAACTTGTTAGGGATTATGTTTGCCACAGTTGCCTTCATTGGAAAGAACGTACATAAGTTGAATAACACAAATGTTCTGAGTGAAATTTCATTACATACTTACAAATGGATCAGAATTCTAGAACTGTCTCAAAGGATGTTTGCCCTGGGTACTAGGTGTGAGAAATTTACTACTATCAGCATTTAAGCATAGGCAAGATAATAATTAATGATAATGATCAGACTATTAAAAGAACCAGAGTAGAACAAGAAAAGTTCAAAAGAGAACAGGTAATGCATTTAAAACATTTTGTCATTCATTTGTGGGACATGAATGTAGTTGGCTGACCAGCATTTATTGCCTGTCCAGAGTCGCCCTTGAGCAGCTGCTTTCTTGAACCCTCATTCCACCTCCTGTGGGTTGACCCAGAATGCCATTAGGGAGGCATTCTTCTATCTAAAATAATCATTGCGTGGATAAGAAAGGGAAATTGAAACTTGGAGAGAAGTAGTGTACAGCTAGAAGCAATAAAGGTAGAAAAGACCAAAAGATAATAAAGGTATAAAAGCAGAACCGTATGGATTCAGGATGGAGATTTAAATTCTGATGCCCCTCATGGACGAGTTGACATCATCTAGTTAATGGTATTATAGAAGCAGGTTAAATAAAGATAATCAAAGAATTTAAATAAATTCATAGCAAAGCATAAAATGCTGAGAGAAAGGAAAGGATGATTGGAGTTTGTGTAGAGGTGAGGCTTCCTAATTTGCGAATTGCAAGACTTTTTTTCAATTTGCATGAGAGTGAGACATTCATTGCTGTGCTTATTTAGTTTAAAATGTTTCTTTTCTTCCATGTGTAAACCTCACTGTTCTGTACTCAAAACTAAAAAATGGTTGACTCTTTCTGGTCGATGCTTGGATGTTGCCTTAAAAGTTTCTGTTTATTCAATTCCAGTATACATTTGAATTATGCATCAGATTTCAAACAAGGTCAAACATTAAATTTCTTTTGCAGAGTTCAAGTTTTGAGGATAGAATAAAATTGGCACTTTGAGCTTTAAACACAATATAGAAATCATATTTCTAGGATGCGTAGAAATATAAAGATGTGAATTTGATTGAAGGTGTCCATGTCAACTTAAAATTGCGCACTCAAAATCCAGATTTTAATAAACAACTTGATCAAAGTCTACCCATGAAGCTATGGAGAGGAGAAATGTTCATGGAAAAGTTATAGTCATAGAGTCATAGAGATGTACAGCATCTTCTGTCCAACCCGTCCATGCCAACCAGATATCCCAACCCAATCTAGTCCCACCTGACAGCACCCGGCCCATATCCCTTCAAACCCTTCCTATTCATATACCCATTAAATGCCTTTAAATGTTGCAATTGTACCAGCCTCCACCAAATCCTCTGGCAGCTCATTCCATACACGTACCACTCTGTGTGTGAAAAGGTTGCCCCTTGGTCTCTTCTATATCTTTCCCCTCTCACCCTAAACCTATGCCCTCTATTTCTGGACTCCCTGACCCCAGGGAAAAGACTTTGCTTATTTATCCTATCCACGCCCCTCATAATTTTGTAAACCTCTATAAGGTCACCCCTCAGTCTCCGACACTCCAGGGAAAACAGCCCCAGTCTGTTCAGCCTCTCCCTGTAGCTCAGATCTTCCAACCCTGGCAACATCCTTGTAAATCTTTTCTGAACCCTTTCAAGTTTCACAACATCTTTCCGATAGGAAGGAGACCAGAATCGCAGGCAATATTCCAACAGTGGCCGAACCAATGTCCTGTACAGCCGCAACATGACCTCCCAACTCCTGTACTCAATACTCTGACAAATAAAGTAAAGCATACCAAACACCGCCTTCGCTATCCTATTTACCTGCGACTCCACTTTCAAGGAGCTATGAAACTGCACTTCAAGGTTTCTTTGTTCAGCAACATTCCCTAGGACATTACCATTAAGTGTACAAGTCCTGCTAAGATTTGCTTTCCCAAAATGCAGCACCTCGCATTTATCTGAATTAAACTCCATCTGCCACTTCTCAGCCCATTGGCCCATCTGGTCCAGATCCTGTTGTAGTCTGAGGTAACCCTCTACGCTCTCCACTACACCTCCAATTATGGTGTCATCTGCAAACTTACTAACTGTACCTGTTATGCTCACATCCAAATCATTTATGTAAATAACAAAAAGTAGAAGCCCAGCACTGATCCTTGTGGCACTCCACTGGTCACAGGCCTCCAGTCTGAAAAACAACCCTCCACCACCACCCTCTGTCTTCTACCTTTGAGCCAATTCTGTATCCAAATGGCTAGTTCTCCCTGTATTCCATGAGATCTAACCTTGCTAATCAGTCTCCCCTGGGGAACTTTGTCGAACGCCTTACTGAAGTCCATATAGATCACATCTACTGCTCTGCCCTCATCAATCTTCTTTGTTACTTCTTCCAAAAATTCAATCAAGTTTGTGAGACATGATTTCCCACACACTAAGCCATGTTAACTATCCTGAATCAGTCCTTGCCTTTCCAAATACATGTACATCCTGTCCCTCAGGATTCCCTCCAACAACTTGCCCACCACCGAGGTCAGGCTCACTGGTCTATAGTTCCCTGGCTTGTCCTTACCACCCTTCTTAATCAGTGGCACCACGTTTGCCAACCTCCAGTCTTCCAGCACCTCACCTGTGACTATCGATGATACAAATATCTCAGCAAGAGGCCCAGCAATCACTTCTCTAGCTTCCCACAGAGTTCTCAGGTATACCTGATCAGGTCCTGGGGATTTATCCACCTTTAACCGTTTCAAGACATCCAGCACTTCCTCCTCTGTGATCTGGACATTTTGCAAACTGTCACTATCTATTTCCCTACAGTCTATATCTTCCATATCCTTTTCCACAGTAAATGCTGATCAAAATATTCATTTAGTATCTAACCCAGTTTCTGTGGCTCCACACAAAGGTGGCTCCCCTTGCTGATCTTTGAGAGGCCCTATTCTGTCCCTAGTTACCCTTTTGTCCTTAATATATTTGTAAAGCCCCTTTGGATTCTCCTTAATTCTATTTGCCAAAGCTATCTCATGTCCCCGTTTTGCCCTCCTGATTTCCCTCTTAAGTATACTCCTACTTTCTTTATACTCTAAGGATTCACTCAATCCATCCTATCGATACCTGACATATGTTTCCTTCTTTTTCTTAACCAAACCCTCACCTCACTTTCTCCTCAATTTCTTTAGTCATCCAGCATTCCCTATAGCTACCAGCCTTCCCTTTCACCCTGACAGGAATACACTTTCTCTGTTATCTCATTTCTGAAGGCTTTCCATTTTCCAGCCGTCCCTTTACCTGCGAACATTTGCCTCCAATCAGCTTTGAAAGTTTTTGCCTAATACCATCAAAGTTGGCCTTTCTCCAATTTAGAACTTCAACTTTTAGATCTGGTCTATCCTTTTCCATCACTATTTTAAAATGAATAGAATTATGGTCGCTGGCCCCAAAGTGCTCCCCCACTGACACCTCAGTCACCAGCCCGTCCTTATTTCCCAAGAATAGGTCAAGTTTTGCACCTTCTCTAGTAGGTACATCCACATACTGAATCAGAAAATTGTCTTGTCCACACTTAAGAAATTCCTCTCCATCTTAACCATTAACACTATGGCAGTCCCAGTCGATGTTTGGAAAGTTAAAATCCCCTATCATAACCACCCTCTTATTCTTACAGATAGCTGAGATCTCCTTACAAGTTTGTTTCTCAATTTCCCTCTGACTATTGGGGGGTCTATAATACAATCCCAATAAGGTGATCATCCCTTTCTTATTTCTCAGTTTCACCCAAATAACTTTCCCTGGATGTATTTTCAGGAATATCCTCCCTTAGCACAGCTGTAATGCTATCCCTTATAAAAAATGCCAGTCCCCCTCCTATTTTGCCTCCCTTTCTATCCTTCCTGGAACGTTCAGCTGCCAGTCCTGCCCATCCCGGAGCCATGTTTCTGTAATTGCTATGATATCCCAGTGCCATGTTCCTAACCATGCCCTACGTTCATCTGCCTTCCCTGTTAGGCCTCTTGCATTGAAATACATGCAGTTTAATTTATTAGTCCTACCGTGTCCCTGCCTGCCCTGACTGTTTGACTCACTTCTGTTCTCAGCTGTACCCGTCTCAGATCAATCTCTTTCCACACTATCTCCCTGGGTCCCACCCCCCCACCTTACTAGTTTAAATCCTCCCAAGCAGTTCTAGCAAATCTCCCTGCCAGTATATTAGTCCCCTTCCAATTTGGGTGCAATCTGTCCTACTTGTACAGGTCACTTCTATCCCAAAGGAGATTCCAATCATCCAAAAATGTGAATCCTTCTCCCATACACCAGCTCCTCAGCCATGCATTCATCTGCTCTATCCTCCTATTCCTGCCCTCACTAACTCGTAGCACTGGGAGTAATCCAGATATTACTACCTTTGAGGACCTCCTTTTTAAAATTTCTACCTAACTCTCTGTAATCTCCCTTCAGAGTCTCAACCTTTTCCCTTCCAATGTCGTTGGTTCCAATGTGGACAATGACCTCCTGCTGACCCCTCTCCCCCATGAGAACATTCTGCCCCCTCTCTGAGACACCAGGGAAACAACACATCATTAAATTGTTTAGCTGTGAGACACAACTTACTTTTATGAAAACCATTTTGAAAAGGTATCTGTGGAAAAGAGCAAGGTGATAAAAATGTTTTGTATATGTTTAACTAATAACCATCAATCTGAATTAATGCGGAATTAACATTGATCTGTTAAGTCATGAAAATATGAAGTCAACTGAAGCATTGATGAGTTTTGGATTTCAATGATACATGTGAATTTTAATTTAAGATTGGTAGTTTTAATATTGTTTTCATATTTAATAGTGTTAATTCAAATTTGGGACTTTTGAGGTCATTCCAGTTTATATTGCGCTTGACGATATCAAAAATCTTGGTTTGGAAATCTCCTTAAATAAGCCAAAAGTTTGGAAAGATGCAAGTTAAATTTGAAGTTCCAAATTGATTGATGTGTTTTAAGAAATTAACCAGTTTCACAGTGGATTCTTTGCTTTTACTGTTTAAAAAAAACCCAACAATCCCAGATCACTTGACATGCAGAAAGTAACTAGGTCAGCAGGCATTCAACCTCACAGCGAATTCTACTATTTGGGTTGCCTTTCAAAGATGTGGCTTGACTTTAGAAATTAAATAATCACTCTAACAAGTAGTGCATTATCAGACGTAATCAGCAAAATTAGTTAATTTTTAAAATAAAACTGTTGTTTAAGATAAAGAACAGACAATTGACACATTAATGCCTATATCAAATGCAAATATTTGATTGTCATTTTAAAATATTATAAGAATGGTGTATTGGGCTGTATGGCTTTTTCAGAGTTATAGAACATAGAACTGGACAGGACATGAACAGGCCCTTCAGTCCACGATGAAACCTCTGGTTATTAATGGGGTATGTAACATCGAGTGAGAGGTGGTAACTGTGGATTAGATAAGAGTCAGGAAAATCACAATGCCAAATGTGAATTGAAAAATATCACCTGGATACAATTCAACAAAAGGTTTTTCTTTTTGCTTTCTCTTGTTCTACCTTTGCTAAGTAAACAAGTTTAAAGGCTACTGTGAGAGACGATTTCGGTACAAATAGTTAAGATGTGCATGACCTCAGAGTCTAAGGGGAATAGAGCCGTGGGGGTAGGGTAAAACATGCTTCTCTATAATAAAGGACGAGACATCTGCTGCTACAGAGTAGAAAAACAAGTCCTTGATTGATAAGACCACTAACTCTGACAGAGAAGAATAAGTCCTTGACTGATAAGACTACAGGGTAGAAAAACAACTCGGGAAACTGTTGCAGACTTTGTGAGAATGTGAACCTCGTGACTCGAGCTATAGAGGGGAGGGACTTGTACTCTATTTAATCAGAAACATTGTTAGCCTGGCGCGCCTTTTTCTCAGAAGGGTGCCCAACTCTGCAGACTTGCTACTAAAACTTTGTTTTCCTGAATTTGTCTAGAGCGATTATTGAGAAGCGATTTTCGTTTCTAACAAACTTGGGGGCTCGTCCGATCAACACTCCGGCCGCGAGGGGGGGGCTGAGGAAGGACATCAGAGAAGGTGCACCCTGCCGAGTTCGGCAGTCCCTGATTCCTTGCTTGTCGCCCCGCGCGGCTTGAGCGAGTGATATCCGGAAGGCTCAGGAGAACAAAGGAGGGGTGTGGCCGAGGCAGTGGGGACGGTTAACGATCGAGTAATTTCGGTGCACCGAACCCAGGTAAGAACAGACTTGCGGGGACCGTCTTTCCGGAGGACTGGGGACCTGCGGAATGCCTGTAGATTTTTCTACAGAGACGTGGGACTCAGGAATCTAGAGACCGGGGCTCGTCTGTGCGGGATTTTGCAGAGACCGTGTTTGCGGAGGAACGTGGACCTACGGGTGCCTGTGATCTGTTTCACAGAGACGTAGGACACAGGAATCCAAAGACCGGGGGTGCCTGCAAAGGGACCTGGGCGATCACAGGACTGAAGGTCCGGGAATTGGCTAAATAGTGATAGATTATCACGGGATAATACAGGAATCTCCGATTTTACAAAGTCCTCGGCAATGGGAAGTAAGGGATCCAAGACGAATAAGGGAAAGGTAGGCTTGAGCGTAGACAATGAAAAATACCCCGGGGTACCTGACGATAGTCCGTTAGGAATAATGTTAAATAATTGGGATCAGGGTAGGAGAAAAGGAAAATCTAGAAAGAAGATGGTGAGATACTGTCAAACGTGGTCCCAAACACCTATTCAGGGAGACTCAGTGTGGTGGCCTAAATTCGGCACTGATGAAGACTGGGTCCGGCAAGCTCTAATTTTATATGTCAATTCGAAACCTAATGTTACTCGGGGGGAAAGTGATTACGCCCTTTGTTGGCTGCCAGTCACACTATCTTGCAAAATGAAGGTAACCAATGAAGACTCGAAAGGGCAGAAAGAATGGGAACCTTTAGATCACTTACCGCCGCCCTACGTGACCCCGTCGGCCCCGCAAAATGGTCCTTCGGGTGGCGACGATTCAGGGGAAGGGGAAGAAAGCGGGGAGGAACCACCAGGTGCCTCAGGAGTACAGACTAGATCTCAAGCTGAAAAGAGTCACAGACGGAACTCTGTCCCGATTGCAAGAATGAATCCACTCCGGGAAGTGCCCATGGGAGGCGCGGAAGGAGGGACGGGATATGTGAACATCCCCTTAACGAGTACTGAAGTACGGAATTACAAGAGGGAGATGAAGGGCCTACTGGAGGACCCCATGGGCCTGGCTGAACAATTAGATCAGTTCCTGGGGCCAAATACTTATACGTGGGATGAGATGTATTCCATCATGGGAACATTGTTCTCTAGCCAGGAGCGACAGATGATACGACAAGCTGCGCTGTTGGTCTGGAAGAGAGAGGGAGGAGCAGGAGGGGAGCAGAAATTTCCCCTCACCGACCCCGAGTGAGATAAGCAAACGGAAGAAGGAAGACGGAACATGAGGGATATGCGGGAATATTGGATAAAAGGAATAAGGCAGGCAGCGCCGAAGGGGCACAATTTTACCAAGGCCTTTGGGAATCATCAAAACCCGGAAGAAACCCCTACAGACTTCCTAGACAGGATTAGGAAGAAC
Source organism: Chiloscyllium plagiosum (assembly GCF_037043375.1). Classification (NCBI taxonomy): domain Eukaryota; kingdom Metazoa; phylum Chordata; class Chondrichthyes; order Orectolobiformes; family Hemiscylliidae; genus Chiloscyllium; species Chiloscyllium plagiosum. Next base: position 60,033,284 of record NW_028270148.1, read on the forward strand.
TTGCAGCAGTTCGCTGGGGTGGACCCTGAGACGGAAGTGGGACAGCAACTCATACGGGTAGAGTTTGTGTCAAAAGCCTGGCCGGACATACGAAAGAAGTTAGAGAAAATGGATGATTGGGATAGTAAACCTCTGAGTGAACTACTACGGGAGGCGCAAAAGGTGTTTGTGAGAAGGGACGATGAGAAGCAAAAGAAGGCGACAAAGATAATGATGCAGACGGTGCAACAAGTGACAGCTGGAAGGAGGGAAAAGGGGGAGCCGTGGCAGGAACAGGAAAGGGGAGAGTCGTGGCAAGAGCAGAGGAAAAGAGGACCGGGGCCGGAACAAAGGAAGGGTGGAGGAACTCGAGGCTGCGACAGGGAAACGAGGAGGATACTCAGATGTTACTACTGTAATGAAGAGGGACATTTTAAGCGAGAGTGCCCCCTCTACAAGCGGGAAGTGCGGTCGTACGCCCTGATGGAGGAAGATTAGGGAGGTTGGGGGTTCCTACCCTTGGGGCAAAAGGATTATCGACAGGAACCCCTGGTAAACTTGAAAGTAGGGCCCCAAGGGTCGGATATCACATTTATGGTGGACTCGGGAGCCGAAAGATCAAGTATAATCCAAATACCCCCCGGCGCCCGAGCAGGAAGAACAGTTATGGGGGTATCTGGCATTGGAGGAAAGACATTGCAAGTCCCAGTAGTGGAGGACGTGGAAATTGGGTATGAAAACAGAACTACTAAACGAGACCTCCTTCTACTGCCATCGGCGGGGTTTAATTTGTTAGGAAGAGACTTGCAGGTCAAACTAGGGATCGGAACGGTACCAAGTAACGGGGAAATGGTGGTACGGTTGTTCGCCCTCACCGAAGAAGATGATCAACAAATAGACCCGGGAGTTTGGTACCGGGAGGGGAACAGAGGGGGTCTAAACATCAAACCTCTCCAAATCACCATGTTACCAGGAAAAGGCCCGGTAAGAAGGAAACAGTATCCAATTGCTATGGAAGGACGGGAAGGGTTACAACCTGTGATAGAAAGATTAATCACAGATGGACTACTGGAGGAATGTATGTCCCCTTTCAATACTCCAATACTCCCTGTGAGAAAGCCGGATGGGACGTATAGGCTGGTGCAAGACTTGCGGGGGTTGAATGAAGTAGTCCAGGCTAGATACCCGTGGTACCCAATCCCTACACGTTAATGAGTAAAATTCCCCCCGAACATGAATGGTTCAGCGTAATAGATCTGAAGGATGCCTTCTGGAGTTGCCCCCTTGACGAAGAAAGTCGGAATCTTTTTGCATTTGAATGGGAGAATCCCTTCACAGGACGAAAGCGACAGTTAAGATGGACAGTCTTGCCGCAGGGATTCACGGAGTCACCCAACTTGTTTGGACAAATACTAGAGCAGATCTTAGGAGGATTTCGGTGTAACGCGGAGAATCAATTGCTCCAATATGTCGATGATCTCTTACTCTCAGGACCGAAAGAAGAGGAGGTACGAGCAGACACCGTTGCCCTGCTGAACTTCCTGGGGAAACAGGGCCTACGCGTTTCCAGGACAAAACCCCAGTTTGTGGAGCAAGAAGTAAGATATCTGGGCCATTAGGTTAGTAAGGGGCATCGCCGTATCACGCCAGAACGAATATCGGGGATTACGGGTATGCCAATACCCAGGACGAAGAAGGAAATCAGACAGTTCCTGGGGCTAGTAGGGTATTGCCGGATATGGATTGAAAGTTACACCACTCTAGTAAAGTTTTTGTACGACAAACTGGGACAAGAAGAACAAAAACTGGACTGGTCAGATGAGGAGGAGCAGCAATTTAATATTATTAAAAGTAAACTGATCCGAGCTCCGGTATTGGCTTTACCCACCCTGAAGGAACCGTTCCAGTTATATGTTAATAGCGCCGGCGGAATTGCCCAGGGTGTGCTTACCCAGCTGCGGGCAGGGAAACGTCAGCCGGGTGCATTTTTGTCAAAAATGTTAGACCCTGTGTCACGTGGATGGCCGACCTGTATCCAGGCAGTGGCAGCTATGGCAATGTTAGTAGAAGAGGCCCGGAAACTTACCTTTGGAGGAAGAATCACAGTATACTCCCCACATTCGGTTAGTACCATACTGGCTCAAAAGGCTCACCGCTGGTTAACAGACTCTCGCATCCTGAAGTATGAGACGATTTTGATGACCGGAGACGATCTCAATTTTGCAAAAGATCTCAGTTGCAACCCTGCCCAGTTTTTATACGGACGTCCTGCAGATGGGGAACAGGAGCATGATTGTGTGGAATTTGTAGACTTACAGACCAAAAGCCGAGAGGACCTGCAAGAGGCTCCGCTGGGTGAAGGACAGGAACTGTACATCGACGGGTCCTCCCGGTGCATAAATGGGGTACGGTACAGTGGCTATGCGGTCGTAGATGGCGCAACGAAATGGACGATCGAGTCCGGACGACTGCCCGGGAAGTGGTCAGCCCAATCCTGTGAGTTGTACGCCCTCCAGAGGGCCCTGAAGTTGTTGGAGGGGAAAGTGGGGACCATATATACTGACTCAAAGTATGTATACGGAATTGTTCATACTTTCGGGAAAATCTGGAAAGAGCGAGGATTGATAACTTCCCGGGGAAAAGAATTAGCTCACCAACAAATGATCAGCCTAACGTTGGAAGCCCTGGCGTTGCCTACAGAATTCGCAGTAGTCCATGTACCCGGTCACCAGAAGGGGTCGACACCGGAAGCGGTGGGAAACCGGCTGGCAGATGAGGAAGCCAAGCGGGCAGCGGTCGAAAAATCCGTCCAATTATTAACATTAATACCGTTGAGGGAAGGGCTCGCTAAACAACCCGTCTTCACCCAGGGGGAGATTGATAAAATGGATCAATTGGGTGCCTGGCTAGAAACTAACGGGAAGTGGACGGTTCCTGATGGGAGACAAGTACTAAACAAACAGATCACCTGGAGTATTCTGCACCGATTACACCATCAGACCCACTGGGGGGTGCAAGCCATGTGTGACACGATCCTGAGAGACTATGTATGTAGGGGGATATACACGTTAGCCCAACAAGAAGTAGTCGGATGTCCCACTTGCCAGCGAATTAACAAGAAAGCCATGCGTTCTATGCCAGCTGGTGGTCAGCCCCTCGCAGTTAGGCCATTCCAGAGGATCCAAATTGACTTTACAGACTTACCCCCAGTACAGAGATGGAAGTATCTGCTAGTAATAGTAGACCATTTCACTCACTGGGTAGAGGCTTTCCCAACCGCCAAAGCCGATGCACCAACCGTGGCCCGTCTATTGTTAGAGAACATAATCCCGAGATATGGCATGATGGAATCTATAGACTCAGACTGCGGGACACATTTTGTTTCTAGGCTACACCATTTGATCTGTACTGCCCTGGGTATCCAATGGAAATTCCATGCACCCTGGCATCCCCAGAGCTCGGGTCGAGTTGAGAGAATGAATGGCACACTCAAGACCCAATTGACTAAGCTGATGTTAGAAACTAAGTTACCATGGCCAAAGTGCCTTCCCATTGCCCTATTGAGAATACGTACAGCACCTCGCCGGGATATCGGGGTCTCCCCCTATGAGATGCTGTTTGGATTACCATATTGGAGTAAGGTTGATGGGTGTCCCACTCTACAAGGGGGAGATGTATTTGTCAGAGACTATTTACTGGCCTTATCCCGTTCTTTTGCAGAACTCCGGAGGAAGGGTCTCCTGGCTCAAACTCCGCCGCTCGACTTCCTCTTACATCAGGTGGAGCCCGGAGATTGGGTACTTGTAAAGACCTGGAGGGCCGAAAAGCTCCAGCCGCAGTGGGAAGGACCGTTCCTGGTCCTGTTAACAACTGAAGCCGCTGTTCGGACGAAAGAAAAAGGGTGGGCCCACGCATCGAGGATAAAGGGGCCTGTTCCGCCAGAAGGAGAGAGCACTTGGACATGCGGGCCAGGGGACAAGCCATTGGTGGTAAAGCTGAAAAGACAGCGACAATGAACTCTATCTGGACTGTATTGGTGGGGATATTGATCGGTTTACTCCTGTATGTGGGGGAGGGCGAGGGGAGATGTGACAAATGTCGGACTACGGTGAGACTTGGGAGTCAGATCTACTCGGGATCATTTGTGTCTCACTCCCATGTGAACGATCGGTGTTACGATGTGAATGCACGGCAAGAATGTTGGGAGGATGGAAAACCCTATTATCAAGTGTATAATAAAGGGTACGGTGGCAAAGTCCGTGGGTGCCCTAAAAATGACCGCTGGGTGTGTGTTAACAAAGATGGGCAGTGGGGCCTACCCTCCGTGTTGCTCAGAGAGCAGGTTGACAGAGTCAAGGAGACCAGAGTTCAGAACACTGAACGGGAGTTAGAGAAAGAGCACGACCGTCAGAGAACGGTCGTTGTCTCTAAAGTGCCATCTATATACAAAGAGGTAGAAGAGCAGATTGAGCTCCCTGATGTAACACAAAACCTGTTTATAGATCTCACCTCTAGGATTGCCACTGTTTTAAATGTTAGCAATTGCTGGTTTTGTGGGGGGCCACATATGTCAGAACAATGGCCGTGGACTGGGCAAAGCTTAGACATATAGGAATTGCTTCAATACAATTGGACACATGTCAACGAAAGGAAAAGCCAGGGGTGGAGACTGACAAATAGCCCTGAGGGCCAGTTATGTGTTGAAGGCAAGGGGACCGTGGAGGTAGGAATTAGTCCCTGTCAGAGTGTATTGAATGCCACCACACAAGTATGGTGGCCTGAGAATATTGCTTGGTACATTGCAAACCGAGATCATCAAAATTGCATTCGGTTACATTCTGATTCCTCCTCTTACGAGCTAAGTGCTGACCCTTCCGATGGCATAAAAAGAGTGTGGAGCGGTGGTTGTCAGGGGAATCAATGCTGGGATAAACCTGTCCAGACTCTGCCACGGGGCCAACAATCCGAATACTGGAATTGCAGTGGTCCTGGTCCTTATGAGGGCGTCCCTGGGGTAAAGGAGTTGTGGGATGACGTTGTGAGGCAGGGAGGGCCTGCTCCAGATGGCCTATTTTGGATATGCGGTAATCAGGCATATTCCAAACTGCCCATGGGATGGGCTGGAGTATGCTTCCTGGGTCTAATAAGACCTGAATTCTTCCTATTACCCCGGGAGGAAGGCGATGATTTGGGAGTTAAACTCTTTGACTCCCTGCGTAGGTCGCCAAGGGATATCCAAGTCGGTGATTGGGGGGATGAGTGGCCACCGGCCCGTATTATTGAATACTATGGGCCTGCTACGTGGGCACAGGACGGATCATGGGGATACCGTACTCCTATCTATATGTTAAACCGAATTATCAGGCTCCAAGCAGTCGTAGAGGTCATTACTAATCAGACCGCCCTGGCCCTGGAGTTGCTGGCTAAGCAGCAGGATCAGATGAGGGCTGCTATATACCAAAACTGGCTTGCCTTGGATTATCTGTTGGCCTCGGAAGGGGGCGTGTGCGGGAAGTTTAACCTGACTAACTGCTGTCTGAAAATTGACGATAATGGTAAAGCGGTTTTGAAGATTTCCGATAAAATTCGGAAACTGGCCCATGTGCCGGTTCAATCCTGGCGCCCTCTTGGTGGCATCGGATGGTGGGATGGTCTCCTAGGTGGTAGTTGGTGGCGCACGGCGTTACTGGTGGCTGGGGGGGGCGTAATGCTTCTACTCATCTTACCCTGCCTGATCCCCTGTGTTCAATCTTTAATCCAGAAAAATATTTCCCAACTCCAGGCAGTGGCGGTACCCCAACATGGAACGCAGGAACTTAAGGTGCTGTTGCTGCGAAAGACCAAGGATTTCCCGGGCCTCTGATGGGAGGACGCTTATCTTTGTCATGCACATCTTAAAAACAGAAAGGGTGGAATTGTGAGAGACGATTTCGGTACAAATAGTTAAGATGTGCATGACCTCAGAGTCTAAGGGGAATAGAGCTGTGGGGGTAGGGTAAAACATGCTTCTCTATAATAAAGGACGAGACATCTGCTGCTACAGAGTAGAAAAACAAGTCCTTGATTGATAAGACCACTAACTCTGACAGAGAAGAATAAGTCCTTGACTGATAAGACTACAGGGTAGAAAAACAACTCGGGAAACTGTTGCAGACTTTGTGAGAATGTGAACCTCGTGACTCTTTAGAGCTATAGAGAAAAAGGCGCGCCAGGCTAACAATGTTTCTGATTAAATACAGTACAAGTACTGTACTGTATTTAATCAGAAACATTGTTAGCCTGGCGCGCCTTTTTCTCAGAAGGGTGCCCAACTCTGCAGACTTGCTAATAAAACTTTGTTTTCCTGAATTTGTCTAGAGCGATTATTGAGAAGCGATTTTCGTTTCTAACAGCTACAAAGCCACATTAAAAAGAACCCAAACTGCATTTGCCTGCTGGGACTTAGTGACTGTTAAGTCTGATATTTTCCAGCATCACATTTTTCAACTCTGGTCTCCAGCATCTGCAGTCCTCACTTTCTCCTTATTATAAACTAATGTATTGCAAAATATTCATACAGAAATACACACAGCTTTAAGACAGCAACCAAGTTTTGAACACTCACATCTGGGTTCACAAATTTGTCAGACCTTTCACTCCCACATAACATTAAAATTACACTTGGCCTTGAACAGCTGAACAAATTCACAGTCGGTTGACTGATAACCTGAGTTGATATTGATGAAATTGTGCAAGGTATGTCTCAAATATTTATATTAAATTTCCAGGTATGCATTTATGGAGTTCCTCATCTGCAATCCTACTTTCAAAGATCTGTGTAATTGTACAGAGATCCTCTGTTCCTTTGCTGCAATCACTTTTTCCATGAAAACATGATAATTTGTTCTTATCAAAAATATCTGCTTCACCTTCTGAATTCCATTTTTCACATGTGTCCATGTTCTTCTGAAGTAGAATGTCCTTTCTTCCTCAGTTTGGCATAGAACCATACAACATTTACATAGGTGGTGGTAATTCAGTTCAAGTTGCTTAACCTTCTCCAGGAGAACAACCCCAGTTTGTCTAGTCTCACAATATAACTGAAATCTTTCATTCTTGGCAATATCTACTAAGTGCTGAAAATGTGTTGCTGGAAAAGCGCAGCAGGTCAGGCAGCATCCAAGTAACAGGAGAATCGACGTTTCGGGCATAAGCCCTTCTACTAAGTATCTTCTGAGCCCTGTCTGTAGCCAAAGTGTGATGTCCAGTTATTAGACACAATAGACTGTATGGGCCATAACCAGAGGTTAGAATAACTTCTGTGCTTCTATGCCTCCATTTATAAAGCTAAAAATCAAAAATACCTTTTTAACAGCCTCCTCAACTTGTCCTTATACTTCCAAAGACCGATATAAATACAATGAAAGTTTTTGCACTCCCTTTAAATCATACTTGCAATATTGCCTCTCCTCATTCTTCCTACCAAAATTAATGACATGACATTTCTCTGCTTGAAGGAGAACTTGCAGATAGTGGTGTTCCCATGCATCAACTGCTCTTACGCTTCTAGCTCTCAGGTGGTTTTGTGTTCAAAACACATTTCACTGACTTGAACACAGAAACCTAGGTCCATATTCCACTTTAGCATTGAAGGGTAGTTATGCTATTAGAGAAGAGGTCTTCTGGACAAGACATTTAACTGAGGCTCAATCTATCTCTCAAGCGAATACAAAAGATCATGTCAGTATTTCAAAGAGCAGGAGAGGTGTTCTCAGCATTCTAGTAAATTCTTAATACTCAACCAACAACACAAAAATAAAATATCTAGACATTACATTGCAGTTTTTGGGAATTTGCTGTGCACACATAAATTGGCTACCATGTTTCCTGTACAACGACTTTTCAAAAGTACTTCATTGATTATAAATGGTTTCAGGGAATGTCTGAAGGACTTGAAAAGCACTGTAAGCAACATCCATCATCCTAAAAGTCACTGCTGAACAGTTATATTTAGATATTGGGAATTCTGAAGTGAATAACTCACTCCAAGCTGTACCATATTCCCATTAAACCTCTGATGACCCAACTTTGCTTGATGGCTCACAAAAAAGCTGATACTGTCATTTGTTCTCTTCAGGTACTGTTCCCTGTTCAAATATGCCTTCAACATCCCTCACCAAAGGAAGAAAAAACACTTACCCCCTCAACTCTCCAAATTACCGCCCATTTCCAACCTCCCTTTCCTGTCCAAAGTCTTTGAACTTGTTGGTGCCTCCCAAATCCATGCTCAGCAATCCTATAACTCAGTATTTAAAACTCTTAAACCAAGTTTCCATCCTGAAAGAGTACGAAAACAGCTTTTGTTTTTAAATCAACTTGTTCAAACATGTTCCGACACACCTTCAGGGAGGTGACCTCAGACCTTCTGGCCCATAGATAAAGACACAACCAATGCCACAAGATCCCCTGAAACAACTTTTGGGATGCAATTTTTAACTTTGATGTGACTTTAACCCTCCTTATCCGTGCTTTAGTTACCTTGAGACTTGACTATTTCAATATACACCTAGCTGTTCTTGCAAGCTCTTCCTTTAATAAACTTTGGATCATCAAAAACTCTACTATCCTTATCCTAACTCACATCCAATCCCTTTCAACCACCACTCATGTGCTCACTGTGCCCCACACTGGTTCCCTCTTAATAAACATCGCAATTTTATCATTTATCATTGTTTCCAAATCAATTCACTGACTTGCCCCTTCCTGACTCTAATATTATCTAGCACCATAAGTCTCCATTATTTGCACTGCTCAAACTCTGGCCTCAGCATTTCCAAGTATAATTGTTCTAGCATTGGCAGTGGCTTCAACTGTCAAAACCCTAAGCTCTGGCTTTCCCATCGCCAATACATCTCATTCTTTCTTGAAGATATTCTTATATGCATTTGCCAATTTGTTCAAATATATATCCCTTTAAAATAAGTTTTGTTTTAGACCACTGTTGGGAAGTTCCTTCAAGTTTTAATCTAAAGGTGCTATATAAATACAGGTTGCTGCTGTTGTGAGATGGGAGATCCTGGAAAAATTAATATCAATAAAAAGTTATTATGCTCAATGGATGATACCTCCAAATGTTACTGCGCTGCTCAGTAACCGTTCTTCAATCTTAGGGATAATGAATTTTCAGTTGGTGTCTTTACAGTAGCCATGTAGAAAGCAGTACATTTGATGGCATTCTGATCACATGGAGTTCCAATGTCAAATCCCACAGAAAATCTGTGCGCAAGCGTAAATAATTGCCCATTGAGCATAATGATCATAAAGTATTATCCTATAATAAGACAAATGCAAATATACTTTTAAACAATATTACAATGTCTGTGGATGTAGCTGCTTAGCTAATAAATATTTTAAATTACAATTCCTGTGCAATTGTAAGCTTTAAAAGTTGCAAGCTTACCTCCGAGAAAAAGCCATGCACAATGGCGATAGGCAGTCATACAATGGGCACTCTTGGGCATTGGGACTGTAACCTGCCTGTAGTAACATTTTTAAGCATGTTTGCTGTCCTCCATACACGGCTGAATAGACTGGGCTCACTTTATTCCTTTCTGTATCACATATTCGATCAGTGATTGGTATCAAAAATTCCAATACCCTGCCAAAAATCCATGTATGAAATTAGTTTTCATTTGCACACATCAGAAACACAAAAAATGTTTTTGGTTCTTAGCTTAAAATACAAATAGTGCAAGACTTTGAATGCTCATACAGCCAATGTAATATTTATAAATTTATTCTAATCAATGTTGTAAAAACACAAGCCATAAAGAATTTTAAGTAGATTGGGCTAGATCTCTTACAAGTTGATTTAAGATAATTGTTTTGGTTAAGGTTACTCAAGAGAACCATTTCTGTATTTGAGCTGGTATAGTCATCATAGCAATGAATCTCAACAAAATGCCAAGTAGAAACACACAGATGGCAATCTAGAAAATGAAAAATATTGTCCTCAAAAGTCAACAATTTCTGAGCAATCCTGATATGTGAAAGCAGATAAATACAAGGCCTTTGTAATGTAAGCAATAGGGATATGCAACATTTCTTCACCTTTACTGCGAGGAAAATATATGTGGGAGTCTGAGGGTGAAACCCAAAACCCTCTCTGATGAAGAAAAGTATGCCATATGCCTTCTTGATCACTCTACCAACCTGCATTGCCGCCTTCAGGGAACAATGGACCTGAACACCTAGATCTCTCTGTACATAAATTTTTCCCAGGACTTTTCCATTTACTGTATAGTCCACTCTTGATTTGGATCTTTCAAAATGCATCACCTCGCATTTACCCGGTGAAAATTTTCCAAACATAACTTACTCAAAGTATATGTCAGAGCACTCACTTGACTTTCCCCATCTGGGCAGCAGCATGAATGGGCAACTGCCAATCATCTTCACTACAGTAAAGGTTTGTATCGGCACCATTTGACAACAGCAGTTCAACACATTCTACATGGCCTTCCTGAGCTGCTATAAACAAAGGTGTGGCCTTATCAAAGGCCTGGCAATTAACATCACTACCTGCAAAATAGATTCAATAGGTTAGTCCACTGCAAATTCAGTTCATGTCTCATGGATTAAAAAAAAGTTATGTTAGAAGGCTATTGTGCATGAATATTAAAATACAAGCAAACTATTTCGTTACTGAGCATCTAAGCATTTTCACCATTATTTTGTAATTAGACAAAATAATCTGAATGCATCTGTATGACAGAAGAATTTATCCAAGTGTTCAATCTAATAAGGCCCAATTTGTATGCAAATCATTTTTATAAAAGCAGCATTAATTATATGGATAGAATGCAGTATGACAGCAAATCTTCTTTTAAATTTCACTATTTTTTAGTGTACACTACAATTGAGAACAGTTCTGGATTTCATGTTTCAGGAACATCTGGCTCTTACATAAGCACTTCTTTTACATGCAAATTCTATGCCAATCCATTTACCCAGCTGATAATGTTAATGGGGAAGACGGAATCCAAATTATTTGTCAGGTATCAACTGCAGATTAGTTTATTGATACAGAAATCTGAACCATGCTTAAAAGGTATCCCTGCAGATTTCCATCTTTCACCTGCTAAAACTTCTGCTGTTAATTTTTTAGAACTCTAAATAATATGTTCTCCAATCACACTTGGAAGACAGCTGATAAAGACATAAAAAAACTAAATCAACAGCTTGTAATTCAAATTCATCTGCAAAAGTTAACTCACCTTATTTTTTCTGACATGTTACAATAGGAAAGATGTTGTTACACTCGGGAGGGTACAGAAAAGATTTACAAGGATGTTGCCAGGACTGGAGGGTTTGAGCTACAGAGATAGGCTGAATAGACTGGGGCTTTTTTCTCCCTGAAGAGTCAGAGTCTAAGAGTGACCTTATAGAAGTTTATAAAATCATAAGGAGCATGGATAACCTGAATAGTCAACGTATTTTTCCTCAGGTGCAGAACCCAAAACTTGAGAGCATAAGTCTACAGTCAGAGGAAAAAGATTTAAAAAGATCCTGAGGGGTAGCTTTTTCACACAGAGGGTGGTATGTGTCGAGAATAAGCTTCCAGAGGATGTGGTGGTGGCAAGTACAATTACCACATTTGAAAGGCATCTAGATGGGTACATGAACAGGAAAGATTTAGAGGGACATGGGCCAAATGCTGGCAAATGGGACTAGATTGGGATGTCTCGTCAGCATGGATGAGTTGGACTGAAAGAGTCATACAGCTTGGAAAGAGACCTATCAAATAATTTAATCAGGCAAAACCAAGAGAAATATGTCTCATTCAAGTGAAAAAGCCTGCTACTCCAAAGTGTACAAGCAAAGAACTAGCTAAAGCATTGATTAAATACCAAAATGTTCAATCCAAAAAATAGAAGCAATTTCCCAAGCAAACCCTGTATCAATTGAAATAGTTATTGTACAGCATCTTGCCCAGTTATTTATCAATAGTAACATTCTATCTCAAGTAGCACAATGGGAGAACCTGTTTTCAAGGTCAACTAATTAGAGAAACAAAGCATTGAATGAAATTGCTTTATTCTCACTGGTTAAACTGGTTTCAGAACATTAGTGGTAGTTTGTTATGGAGGAAATATTCATAATTTATGTGCATGCTAAATTTTGTTTATATATTTATCCATGGGAAGTAAATATTGCAGGCAAGACGAACATTTGTTGTTCATCCCTAATTCCCCTCAATAAAGTGATACAGAACAACGTTCTTCATCCATTGCCATTCACATGGCACAAGTACAACCACAACGCTGTTAGAAAGAGTTGACTCATCAATAGTAACGGAATGGGAATACTTTTGAGTTCATGATGGTTTGCAACTTGAAGGAGAACTTGCAGGTAGTGGTGTTCCCATGCATCAGCTGCTCTTACGCATCTAGCTCTCAGGTTTAGAGTGTGCTGCTTTAGAGAGTTTAGCAAGTTTTTGGCACACTCTGTTAATACAATGTGCTGATGGTAGAGGAAGTGAATGGTTAAGCTGGTGGATGGAGTACTGATCCATCAAGCAAATCTGTCCTGGATAACATCCTACCTCTGCGCCAGCACGCCCAGGTTCAAGTCCCACCTGCTCCAGAGATGTGTAATGATACCACCAAACAAGTTGATTAGAAAATATTTACAGTGAGTAGCTTCTGCAGAAAATTCCGAAGATGGCTGGTCTCAAATAAACGCAAGTATGTTTCCTGGCAAAACACAAACTTAAGGCACAAGTTGCAAATGTTGGGGAATTGTGTGAGAAGACAGCTGAGGTTATTCCTAATATTGAAATAACTCATTGCATTTTCACATGGAGTTCCAGCTGATGCAATGAGATTCTCACAAGGTACTACTACTCATTAATAGCCTCAGGAACACTGAATCTTGTCTCATTAACATGCAGCTTCCTATTCTGCCACCCACTGTGAGCAAACTGGACATCAACAATTACCAACATGAAAGTCAGATCAGGTAATTGGCAACTTCAGGTTGCTATTTGCTCCCTCAGACTGCCAGCTTGGACATGTGGCAACATCTCAGGACACAGGCCATTTGCATCTCATGTCCATGGGTACAGGCACCTGACAACTAGCAGAACCTTCACAGCATTGATCTGGTCCACTTCTGCACTTTAAAGCTTCATTAAGGGGTGCTCCAGCAACTACTATTTAAATGTCGCTGCAAGGAAACTCTGCACGAAGGGATGAGTACAGGTTGGGAGAACTGACTATACATCAAAGCTCCTTGCGTACTCTCATTGTACTCACTCACTTAACACCTACCTGGATGGTTGTAGCATTCCTCCTTTGCTTACTCTTGCCTTGGCCTGTCATGTGTTTTCACACATTGACACTTCAGTCAGGGCCTAACTGCTCACAGTATGCCATGCTGACTTGCTGTTTATGCACACAATGAGCAACGCTGCTAACTAGGTTCGCAAATAGCGATCAGTTCAGGCGGACATCTTGCTGTATGGCACAATAAGACATCAATTTCTCACCTACAGCAGGTGGGAGTTGTCGAGGCAACAAACACACTGCATGATTTTTCATCCAAATGGGTCAGGTCTCATTGTTTATGGGAAGTAGTCCTTCATTAAATCAAAGAGGGCTGCTGTCATACAGGGAGTCTCACAAACATCAGTTAAACAGAGTCCACACGTAGTCCAGCTTTTGCCACGGTCATTTGCCCACTTGGGACAGTGACTGTCAGGTAATATCTGATTAAACTCCAGACAGTGGGCTATACTCAATTCTATAAGGCTATTGCAAGCAGTCAGGGGAAATCATGCTTCATCAGTTATGGAACTGCAAGGGTAGCAGTCAGCTGCCTAGTCAGTCTTTCCTGGGGCTGTCCATCAAAATCAGTCTTGGAGCTAGAAAACAGTCTGTTCTTGCAGGAGCTCTGTAGTGACAGTAGATGAATGAAAAAGAAGAAAGCTTTGGTAGGGGAATGAGCAGTGACCACCACAATTATTTCCAGGGGGTAGGGTACAGAACCCCAATGGGCATCAGTACAGTGTAATGTTGAGGCTCAAGGGCTAGAAGACTAAAGCTGGAGATGGAGCCCTATGTGGTGAATTTCTACATTTTGTGGTGAGACAAGCGAGAAATTGGAGAAAAATTGGCTATCTGGCTAGAGCAAGATAAAAAGGCTACCATAAGACCACAAGATATTGGAGCAGAATTACGCCATTTGGCCCATTGCATCTGCTCCGTTATTCATTCATGGCTAATATATTTCTCAACTCCATTCTCCTGCTTCTTCTTGTAACTTTTGATCACCTTACTAATCAAGAACCTATACATACTTAAAAATACTCAATGGCTTGGCCTCCATAGCCTCCTATGGCAATGAGTTCCACAGATTCATCACCCTCTGGCTGAAGAAATTCCTCCTCAACTCAGTTCTAAAGGTTTGTCCTTTATTCGGAGGCTATGCCCTCAGGTCCTAGTCTCGCTGACTATTGGAAAGATCTTCTCTATGTCCATTCCAGGCCTCTCAGTATGCTGTAAATTTCAATCAGACTCTCTCCTTCAACCTTCGGCACTTAATCGAATACAGTCCCAAGGTCCTCAACTCCTCTCATGACAAGTTCTTTAACCCTGGGATCATTTTTGGAAACCTTTTCTGGATGATCCCCAATGTCAGCACATACTTCCTTTTATACAGGGCCCAAAAGTGTTCACAATATTTCAAATACGGTCTCACCAGTGTCTGATACAGCCTCAGTCATACATCCCTGCTTTTGCATTCTAGCCCTCTTGAAACAAATGCTATCATTGCATTTGCCTTCCTAACTGTCAGCTGAAACTACATGTTAACCTTCAGAGAATCTTGAGCTGGGACTCAAGTCTTTGTGCTTCAGATTTCCAAAGCTTTCTCCCTTGAAAAATAGAATCAATGCCTCTATTCTTCCGACCAAAGTACATGAGCTCATATTTTCACACTGTATTCCCACCCGCCCTTTCTTAGTCCACTCTCCTGGCCTGTCCAAGTCTTTCGGCAGCCTCCCCACCATCTCAACACTACCTGTCCCTCCACCTATCTTTGTGCCACCTGCTAACTTAGCAACAATGCCCTCAGTTCCTTCATCCAGATAATTAATGTATAATATGAATAGTGGTCCCAACTCTGACCCAGTGGAAATCCACTAGTCATCGGCTGCCATCCGGAAAAACCTCTAACTCCATTCTCGTCCATCTGTCAGTCAACTAGTCCTCTATCCATGCCAGAACTTTGTCCCTAACACCACCGTCTCTTATTTAGTTAGCAGCCTCTAGTGTCGCAACTTATTAAAGGTCTTCTGGAAATCTAAATAGATCTCGTCCACTGGCTCTCCTTTGCCTAGCTTGCTTGTTATCTTCTCAAAGAATTTTAAACAGGTTTGTCAGGCATGACTTTACTTTGACAAAGCCATGCTGGCTCAGCCGTATTGTATTCTGCACTTCCAAGTACTCTACAAACTCATCCTTAATATTGACTGTAAAATCTTACCATGTCGAAGGTGAGGTTAACTGACCTTTAGTTTCCAGTCTTCTGTCTACCTCCCTTCTTAAATTTTCCAGTGCTCTGGGATCATCCCGGACTCTGGTCATTCCTGAAAAGATCACCACCAATTCCTCTACAGTCGCCTTGGCTATCTCCTTCAGGAATCTAGGCCGTAGGCCATCTGGGATCTAGGCCATCTGGGATCTGGGCGATTTATCCACCTACAGATCGTTCAGCTTCTCCAGCATTAGGGATGGGCACTTCAGTCACCTCTGCCCTCTGACTCCCTTGAAGTTCTGGTATGCTACTGGTGTCTTACACCATGAAGATTGACACAAATTACCTATTCAGTTTTCTGTCATTTCTTTATTCTCAATTACTACTTCTCCAGCCTCATTTTCCAGCAGTCCAATTCTACTCTTGCCTCTCTCTTACCTTTCATATATCTGTAAAAACTCTTGCAATCTTCTTTTATGTTACTAGTGAGCTTACCCTCATATTTCATCATCTCCCACCTTCTTGCTTTTTCAGTTGTCCTCTGCTGCTTTTTAAAAGACTTCCCAATCCTCTGGCTTCCCATTAATCTTCATCACATTAAATATATTTTCTTTTGCTTTTATCCTGTCCCTGAATTCCCTTGTCAGTCCATGAGTATCTTCATTGCTGATTCTTCAATTATGCTGTAATAGATAGTGGTGTACCTCAACAGTGTTTGACTAAACTTTATTTGGAAAGGCTGGACAAAGCAAGCAAAAATAGGATCAAAGAATAGGAAAACTCCACCTACATTCCACTTGGGGATGATAATTTGTTATCAACTTTAAAGCATGCTCCTGTGTGAAATTGCAGGACTACATAATTTCATTATGAGGACATCATCCAGAGTAACATCCAATCATTATTAATCATTCTTTAAAAAGTGTGCAAACACGTTTGTGAAATGACAAAGTATTTCTATTTGGTAACACAGTAAGCTTGCAATTAATGGAATCCAGACATTTTTGTATTCTATTCAAGAAATCTGGAATTTTTCATCAGAAGGTCCAAGAAGTATAATTGACATCAGCAGATAGAAGTCAGGCTGATAGGAAGAGGGTTATATGGAAAGTGCAGAAACAATTTGCTCATTCCTCATCACAACAATCAAAGCTACTGTTAATGAATGCCAGAGTTGTGGATAAAGAATACAAATCACTTGTAGAACAGATCACATTACAATGTGACATATGTATTAAATATTGAAGGTATGAGACAGAGGGCAGAATATTCATCAATTACATTTTGTAAATATCGATGCTGACAATCAAGGATAGATGAACTGTAATGGTCAAAGACTATTAATTTTCTTATTCAACCAAAAGGATAAAGTACTAAAAAGTGATTACTTTTCCATTTTGCCAAGTGTTAGCATCATGCAATGCCAGATAAAATTTTATGTTTTGAAGCAGAACATGTTCTCTTCTCCACTCAATACCATACTTTAATTAATATCTTGGAAAAAAAATCACTGGAGTGTATTCTTCGGATGCCCTTATGTTCTCTCTGACTGAAATAGTATATTCATATCTATTACAAAC
Source organism: Chiloscyllium plagiosum (assembly GCF_037043375.1). Taxonomy (NCBI): domain Eukaryota; kingdom Metazoa; phylum Chordata; class Chondrichthyes; order Orectolobiformes; family Hemiscylliidae; genus Chiloscyllium; species Chiloscyllium plagiosum. Next base: position 60,050,359 of record NW_028270148.1, read on the forward strand.
TTAGTGGACTTATAGTTACTTTGTTCAAACACATTTTATAAAATAAAAATTGCTTGTATTTAGACAATGTAGTAGCTTTTCAAGAAGAAATTTCTCAATCAAGTAATGAATTATTATTGGAAACCAGACACTGTTATGTCAGCAAATAAATAGTCATAGTACTCCAAAAGTACATTGGAACAGTCACTGGATTCATTGGAGGTTCTTAGACTAGCAGAGAACATTTACACTTCAGAAATACTGCCTATATGCAAATATTGTTCAAACGCCTGAAACAGCATGCTAGTTAATTTGAAAGGATTTGAGTCACTTTAACTAGGAGTGGAATGATGCGCTTTGGAATACTGAAAAGCAACAATCTCATTTAAAGAAAACAACACATACAGCATTTGCAATATTAAGATTTTAAATTAGCCTATCCAAAATTGCCAGCTTACTGTATTAGATGAAAGTATTAAGACTGAACAATTACCATGTTGCAGAAGAACTCTTATACTTTGCAGTTTTCCATACTGAGCAGCAAGAAACAATGGTGTAATTCCATAATCGTCCCTGGCTTCTTTATCAGCACCTTTTTCAAGCAAGAGCTTCAGTATTTCTAAGTGTTCCTAAAAAACATTATAAGTTAAAGGCTGTAGACATGATTCTTCTGAAGTTAACTATGATTAGGACTTGTACAAATGCATGTGAAATCTAGTTTAACAGCTCAGCGTAATCATTCAGTTAAATTACCAAGCAGTTATAAGCTCATGTAACTAAAAAGGGATTACCATTTTTCACTCAATGACAGTTATCCCTTCACCTTAAATTCTTGTCAAAGAACTATTTTAGGATGATATCCGTCTCTGCCTAGACGTTAATTACACCTAAACTTCGATCACCCATCTTCCTCACATTAACCAGACAGGGCTGGCATTTACATGATCAACTTTCTAGCAGGATCACATCAGCAGAATGAACGAATTAACCTTTTCCCAAAAATTAAGCAAACAGTCAGATATCGTCACAAACAAAATGATTACCAACTTTAACATAACTGTTCACAGCATGTGAAACTTCAATATTAACAGACAAGGTTAAATGACAAATTTAATAATTACATGCGTGTGCATGTCCGCCTGCGCATGCATGTCAGGCCGAAACAGTGAGAGACTGTAAACATATTGAACTCGGATCTTCAGAATGCATTTGTTAAGGTCCAAAATCAAATTTTATTGCAGAAAGTAAAGGCTAATAGTATAAGTGGCAACAAATTAGCATGAATTAATGATTACCCAGCTGACAGAAACCAGACAGTACGCTCAATTGTGTTTTTATCTGATGAGCAGGATTTGATAAGTGGAGTCCTCCAGAGTTCTGTGCTGGAGCCTCAACTGTGCATAATTTACATCAATAACTTAGATGAAGAAAGTGAAGGAATGGTAACTAAATTTGCAGAAAACTGCAAAATAGATAGTAAAGTATGCTGTGAAGAAGAAACAAGGAAATTGCAGATAAGTAAGGATATGTAGACTGACTGGCAGAAAATCTGGCAGAAGGACCATGAAATGGGAAATGTGAAGATATACAATTTTGCTAGGAAGAATAACAAAGCAAAGCATTATTTAAATGGAGAATGACTGGAATTCCAAGGGAGGGAGGGATTTGGGCATTCTAGTACATAATATGTTAATATGCAGGTACAGTTTGTAATCCAAAAGGTCAACAGGATCCTCTCCAGAAATGAACCGAAAAGTATGGAAGTTATGCTTCAATTTTACAAGGTATAGTTGAAACCACATCTCAAACACTCTGTGTGGTTTTGATTTCCTAGTAAAGGAAGGGTGTAAATGCACTGGAGGCAGTTTAGAGGAGGTGTACATTGAATCAATGCCAGGAATGAGTGAATTGTCTCATGAGGATAGGATGAGCAGTTTGGGCTTATTTGCACTGGAGTTTAGAAGAGTGAGAGATGGTTTGATTAATATCTTGAATAGTCTTGATGTTCCACTTGGATGGAGTCCAGACTGGACGACACTACTGTAAAATTAGGCCTTTCAGCAACTTTTGAATCTCTGCCTCAGAAGGCGAGGGAAGTAGGGTCAATAAATAGTCTTACAACACAGGTGGGCACACAGCCCTAGAGATGTACAGCACGGAAACAGACCCTTCAGTCCAACTTACACATGGCTGATGAGATTTCCTAAATGAACCTAATCCTGTTTGCCAGCATTTGGCCCATGTTCCACTAAACTCTTCCTATTCAGACATCCATCCAGATGCCTTTTAAATGTAATTGCACCAGACTCCACCACTTCCTCTGGCAGCTCATTCCATGCACGTACTACCCTTTTAAAAATTTTCCCTCTCACCTTAAACCAATGCCCTCTAGTTTTGGACTCTCACACTTTGGGTAAAAGAACATGGCTCATCCTTTCCATTCCCCTAATGATTTTATAAACCTCTATAAGGTCCCCCCTCAGCCTCTGAATCTCCAGAAAAAATGCACCCTGTCTACTCAGCACCTCCCTATAGCTCAGACCTTCAAAGCCTGCCAAGATCCTTGTAAATCTTTTTTGAACCCTTTCAAGTTTCACAACATCCTTCCTATAGTGGGGTGACCAGAATTGCATGCAGTATTCCAATAGTGGTCTAACCAACGTCCTGCACATGCTGCAACACGACCTCTCAACTGCTACACTCAATGCATTGACTAATTAAGGCAAGCATACCAAATGCCTTCTTCACTATCCTGTCTACCTATGACTCCACTTTCAAGGAACTACAAACCTGCACTCCAAGATCTCTCTGTTCAGCAACACTCCCCAGGACATTATCATTAAGTGTATAAGTCCGGTCCTGACTTGCCTTTCCAAAATGCAGCACCTCACATTTATCAAAACTAAACTCCCATCTGCCACTCCTTTGCCTGTTGGTCCATCTGATCAAGATCGCATTGTACTCTGAGTTAGCCTTCTCTGCTGTCGAGTACACCTTCAGTTTTGGTGTCATCTGCAAATGTACTAACCATCCCTCCTATGTTTGCATCCAAATCATTTATATAAATGACAAAAAGCAGTGGATCAAGCACCAATTCTTGTAGAATGCTGCTGGTGACAGGTCTCCAGTCTGAAAAGCAACCGTCCACCACCACCCTCTAAATTTTACCATCGAGCCAGTTTTGTATCCAAATGGCTAGTTCTCCCTGTATTCCATGTGAACTAACCTTGCTAACTAGTCTATCATGCAGAACCTTGTCGAACGCCTCACTGTAGCCCACGGAGATCACATCCACCTCTCTGTCCTCATCAATCCTGTTTGCTTCTTCTTTAAACCAACTCAATCAAGTTAGTGAGACACAGTTTCCCACCCACAAAGCCATGTTTAACATCCTTAATCAATCCTCGTCTTTCCAAACATGTCAATCCTGTCCTTCAGAATTACCTCCAACAACTTACCAACGTCAGACTCACCATCCTATAATTCCCTAGTTTTTCCTTACCATCTTTCTTAAATAGTGGCACCACATTAGCCAACCTCCAGTCTTCCTACACCTCATCAGTGCCTATCAATGATACAAATATCTCAGCAAGGGACCCAGAAATCTATTCCCTAGCTTCACAGGATAGACATGAGCAGGTCTGGGTATTTATCCACCTGTATGCATTTTAAAATGCCCAGCTTCTCCTCCACTGTAATGTGGACAGTTTTCAAGATGTCACTATTTATTTCCCAAGTTCTCCAGCTTCCATATCTTTCTTCACAGTAAACACTGATGCAAAATACTTGCTTAGTATCGCTCCCACTTCCTGTGGTTCCACACATAGGTGGCCTTGCTGATCTTTGAGAGGCCCTATTCTCTCCTTAGTTACCATTTTATCCTTAATGTATTTGTAGAATCCTTTTGGATTCTTCTTAACCCTCCTTAACATGTCCCATGTCCCCTTTTTGCCCTCCTGATTTCCCTTTAATGTATACTTCTATTCCATTTATACTCTTCTAGCTAACGTATGCTTCTTTCTTTTCCTTGACCAAAATCTCAATTTCACTCATCATTCAGCATTCCTCACACCTACCAGACTTGCCCTTCACCCAAACAGGAACATACTGTCTCTGGACTCTATCTCATTTTTGAAGGCTTCCCATTTTCCAATTGCCCCTTTATCTGCAAACATTCCTCCTCCCCTCCTATCCACCATCAACTTTTGAAAGTTCTTGCCTAAAACTGTCAAAATGGTCCTTCCTCCAATTTAACTTTTAGATCTGGTCTATCCTTCTCCATTATTATTTAAAAACTAATAGGATTATGGTCACTGGCCCCAAAGTCACCCCCACTGACACCTCAGTCACCTGCCTTGCCTTATTTTCCAAGAGTAGGTACAAAACTTTACCTTCTCTAGTAGGTACATTCACAAACTGAAATCAGAAAGTTTTCTTGGGCACGCTTAAAAATTCCTCTCCACCTAAACCCTTAACACAATGGCAGTCCCAGTCTATGTTTGCAAAGTTAAAATCCCCAACCATAACCACCCTACTATTCTTACAGATAACTGAGATCTCCTTACAAATTTGTTTCTCAATTTCCCTCTGACTATTAGAGGATCTATAATACAATCCCAATAAGGTGATCATCCCTTTCTTATTTCTCAGTTCCACTCAAATAACTTCCCTGGACATATTCCCAGAAATACCCTCTGTAAGTACAGCCGTAATGTTATCCCTATTCAAAAACACCAAGCCTCCTCCTCTCTTGCCCTCTCTTTTTATTGCATATACCCTGGAACATTAAGCTGCCAACCCAGTCCATCCCTGAGCCACATCTCTATAATTGCTAAAATATCCAGTCCCATGTTACCAATCATGTCCTGAGTTCATTTGCCTTACCTGTTAGGCCTCTTGCAATGAAATAAATGCAGTTTAATTACAAGTCCTACCCTGTTCTCTGCTTTGTTCCTGCCTGCCCGACCAGTCTCAGACTGATCTCTTTCCTCACTATCTCCCTGGATCCCAACCTCCACCCCCCCTCAACACACCCCACCCACCCCACTGCCCACCCACCCCCCTTCCCACCCCACCACACCCAACCCCACCCACACCCTCCCCCATTAGAATCTATAATGAATGTAGCAGTACCTGATAAGCAGCCTGATGCAGAACACTCCATAAACACGCAGAATGGGGCCCATTAATTCTTCCTCCATGCTTTAAAAGAGTCTTTGAAACAGCAATGTCACCTTTCTCAATCGCTTCAAATAGGCCAAGTTGGGACAAAAACAAAATCAAACTTTTGCTTCAACATAATACAATATAAAAGCATTTAAGCTTGTAGCAATATGAATACATAGAAGATACACAGACTCATTTAAAGTCCTAGTTATATTGTACGAAAAATTAACCAGAAACTTAAATGATAACCAGTTGAGATATAATTCCAAGTAGAAACTGAAAATTTTATATCTAGAATCCACATGATTGCTGCTTTGGATTTTGTGGGCTGATTCTTTTATAGCTGCAAGTAATTTTATTTCCAGAATTCGGAGATACTTTCCTGTTTTAATTATTACACCGAGATCACCTTCCCTCAATCTGGTTCAAGTATGTACACCATTAGTGCATTTTTGTTGCTAATTGATTGCACAGGGCAACATATTAATTCCCAGAATGTGTTGAAAGTGTGTTTGATAGTTATCTAATGATCAATGATGTCCCTGTGGAAGAAAGATGTGCCTTTTTTATGAAATCCCATGCACAACTGGGATCCTTAACCTTGGCTGTACAGTAATCAGGATCTCTGGACTAAGGTAAGCTGTGATGTGTCCTTACTGAGAGAAACTGTTTCTACTCTTACGTAAATTTATCAGTAGCTTAGATACTGATACTATGTTGCTCTGACAGAACAGAAAAATTGACTAGAGACAAGCGTGCAAACAGCTGGAATTCATCTTTAGAGAACTGTATTCAGTTATGTACAAGTGTCACTGTACTGAAGAGAGTAAGAGAGTAGTAGGGTAAGGATGAACTAGGAATGGATGAGACTAAGAAGAATGGCAGATTAAAAAAAGAAAGCAACCTCAAAGTGTATCTGTGGACATCATCAGGGTATCATTTATCAAAGTACTGACAACCAACAGCTCCCTTCTAAGCCTACCCAAGTATTCCCAGCCTACCACCCAGTCATTTGGCTATTCACAAATGGAGCTTTACTGACCCCATGGCAAGACTTGTATTATCTCAAACAAAAAAACATCAAGCTCTGGTTTCTCTCCCTGTGATGGAAACAACTAACAATTTAAACTACTTGCCTTGCAGAAATTTTTAAACCCTGCAACTGCAAAAGTAAGCCTCAATAATTAAAGACACTTCAAATTTCTTATGTGAAGATTATGAACCAAATATTCACGATTTTAGAACCTTACCTAGAAAAAGTGGTGTTACGTTTTCATTTGTGATGGCATTCGGATTTGCCCCAGCCTTTAGCAGAATCTGAACAATTTTTAAATGGCCACATTTTGCAGCAAGATGTAGAGCTGTTTCACCTTCAAAAGTCTTTAAATCTATGTACTGAGCAGAAGAAGCTAGAGGAATACACACAAAAATTAGCAATTCTTATCCAAATGAAGATAATTTCTTCAAATGCTTACATAATATACTCCAGTATCTCAGGCTCTATTGCCCTCTCCTTTATTCTTATAATTTTGTGTTTTTCATTCACTGTTCCTCTGCTTCTTGCTGTCCCATACTGTCCAATTTCACATCTCAGCAAACCAGAAGAACTCATGCAGTTGAGTACACAGATGACACACAGTAGAAAAAGGTCAAGAGCCATTTACACTGGACTGACATAGAAACAAACAGGCAAGATAAGCCAATCGTTCTGAAGGAATTTCAGAAATGGAAAAAGGAGAATAGGGTGGGAGGCATTCCGGACCTATTTAAATTTATCTTCCCCTGAACATGACAATAGGTAGCAAAACCTCACCACTGACTCTGATGTATTGCAATCTGAGTAGATTACTGCTCTTGAAAGTCATTGTTAAATGTTTATTACCAAGTTTTTTTTAAAAATACTTCCTTCCCTTTATACCTGTCCAGTTGACTGCTACTTTGGTGGGGCATATGTCTGAAGGCAACATATGTTTCAGTTTTAGCATCTCTGAGCAGACCTCTGTCATTCCAAGTGATGTCCAAGATCTTACAGAGATAACCCTGGTGGGAGATGTCCAAATTACATGATACCTTTGATGTTCTTTTCAATGTCTTTCTGACAGTCATTAAAGTTGGTACGACAATAGACATGTGGATTCAGCTTCGTGGCCATGTTGATCATTTTGTGAGCTCACACCATGATTGCTATAAGCTCAATTATGCCTTGCCCGTTTTTGTATGGATGTTAAGTAAGCAGACAAGGTTTCAAGCAGTCCAGCTTTGCAATATGACCGAGACAAATACAGTGTCAAGCTGTCCTGATCCATCCAGACTTATTGCCAACATTCATTAACCACCAACCTAATTCCCTATCATCCCATCATATCTTTTGGTTCCTCGACTTACCAATACTAATCACTGTCAGATTGCAGTGCAAGAATCAAACAACAGATGAGATAGCTAAAACATCATCTTGGATTATTATGCTAAATTCAATATATATAAACCCCAAACTGGTTCACAGCTGTGCATAAAAATGGATATTGAGTCAATAAGGTTAAGTTTAGAAGAGGTTATAGAATTGAGCAATTACGAAATTTTGAAATAAAGAATATGTTTCAAGATGACTGAAAGCACGACCAGTTAATTGTCTGGTTTGAAAGGAAGAGACAGGGGAAGAGGTGAAATGCACAGAAGGCTGCAGCCAGAGGAATAAAGCCTTTAGGAGTAGGGAAGGATGAAATTGCATAGTGTGTGAAAAGGCCACAATGATGGAGAAATTTGCAAACAAGAATTTTAAATGTTATTGTTGAGCACATTGAGAATGTAGGTCAGCAAAAATTGGAATAGACCACACTTAATCAAGTTAGAGAACAGTACGACTCTGGTGAAATGTAAGGATAAGGGATAACATTACAGCTGTATTTAGGGAAGATATCCTGGGAATACGTCCAGGGACATTATTTGGTGGAAATGAGAAATAAGAAAGGGATGATCACCTTTTTGGGATTGTATTATAGATTCCATCCCCCAACCCCCCAAAATAGTCAGTTGTAAATTGAGAAACAAATTTGTAAGGAGATCTCAATTATCTGTAAAAATAACAAGGCTGTTATGGTAGGGGATTTTTAACTTTCCAACCATAGACTGGGACTGCCATAGCGTTAAGGACTTGAATGAAGAGGAATTTGTGAAGTGTGTACAAGAAAACTTTCTGATTTAGTATGTGGATACATCTACTGGAGAAGGTGCAAAACTTGACGTACTCTTGAGAAATAAGGCAAGGCAAGTGACTGAGGTGTCAGTGGGGGAGCACTTTGAGACCAGTGACTATAATTCTATTAATTTTAAAATAGTGATGGAAAAGGATAGACCAAATTTACAAGTTAAAGTTCTCCAGCATCCACGGTCCTCACTTCCTACTACCGGAAGGTCAATTCTGACAATTTTAGACAAGAACTTTCAAAGGTTGACTGGGGGCAGATGTTCGCAAGTAATGGGACGTCTGGAAAATGGGAAGCCTTCAGAAATGCGATAACGAGAGTCCAGAGACAGCATATTCCTGTTGGGGTTAAGGGTAAGGCTCGTAGGTGTAGGGAACACTGGATGATGAGAAAAATTGAAGTTTTGGTCAAGAATAAGAAAGAAGCAGATATCAGCTATAGACAGCAGAAATTGAGTGATTCCTTTGAAGGTTATCAAGGTAGTAGGAGTATACTTAAAAAGGAAATTAGGAGGGCAAAAGGGGCACATGAGATAACTTTGGCAAATAATGTTAAGGAGAATCCAAAGAGATTCTACAAATACATTAAGGATAAAAGGATAACTGGGGAAGAACAGGACACCTTAAAGATGAACAAAGCTACCCATGTATGGAACCACAGGAAATAGGGGAGATACTAAACAAGTATTTTGCATCAGTGTTTACTGTGAAGATGGAAGCCAGAGAATTTGGGGAAATAAACAGCGACATCTTGAAAAGTGCCCATATTACAGGAGGAGATGCTGGACATTTTAAAACACATAAAAGTGGATAAATCCCCCCCGGACCTGATCAGGTGTATCCTAGAACACTGTGGGGAGCTAGGGAAGAGATTGCTGGGTCACTTGCTGAGATATTTATATCATTGATAGCCACAAATGAGGTGTAGAAAGACTGGAGGCAGGCTAATATTTAAGAAGGGTGGCAATGATTAGCCTGGGAACTACATAGAAACTTCGATTAGCTGGCATTCGATTATCTGAATTTTGGATTACCCGGCAAGAGTGCAAGGTCCCGATGCGCAGCTAAACTACGTTATCTGGTATTTGAATATCCAGAATTTGATTAATCGAACAAAGTACTCCCTGCCTGTGTCCTTCGGAATATAGAGGTTCCTCTGTATTGACTGGTGAGCCCGACAACAATGGTGGGCAATTGGTTAGAGGGAATCCTGAGGGGCAGGATTTACATGTATATGGAAAGACAAGGACTGATTTGGGATAGTCAACAGGGCTTTGTGCATGGGAAATCATGTTTCACTGACTTAATTGAATTTTTTGAAGTAGTAACACAGAGTAATGATGAGGGCAGAGCAGTGGATATGATCTATATAGACTTCAGCAAGGCGTTTGACAAGGTTCCATATGGTAGACTAGTTGGCAAAGATAGAGGGAGAACTACCCTTTTGGATACAGAACTGACTTGAAGGTAGAAGACAGAAAGTCTTTTCAGACTGGAGGCCTGCGACCAGTAGTGTGCCACAAGGATCAGTGCTGGGTCCACTGCTTTTCATCATTTACATAAATGAGTTGAATGTCAACATAGGAGGTGTAGTTGATAAATTTGCAATTGCACTAAAATTGGAGCTGTAGTGGACAGCAAAGAAGATTACCTTAGAGTACAACGGGATCTTGATCAGATGGACCAAGGAGTGATAGATGGGAGTTTAATTTAGATCAGAGCAGGACTTATACACTCAATGGTAAGGTCTTGGGGAGTGTTACTGAACAAAGAGACCTAGGAGTGCAGGTTCAAAGTTCCTTCAAAATGGAGTCGCAGATATACAGGAGAGTGAAGACGGTGTTTGGTATGCTTGCATTTATTAGTCAGTGCATTTAGTACAGGAGATGGGAGGTCATGTTGCAGCTGTACAGGTCATTGGTTAGGCCACTACTGAAATACTGCACGCAATTCTGACCTCCCTGCTACAGGAAGGATGTTGTGAAACTTGAAAGGGTTCAGAAAAGATTTACATGGATGTGGCCAGGGTTGGAGAGTTAGACCTATAGGGAGAGGCTGAATAGGCCTGGGCTATTTTTCCTGGAGCATCAGGGACTGAAAGGTTTATAAAATCATGAATGGCATGGATAGGGTAAATAAACAAGGTCTTTTCCCCGGGATGGGGGAGTATAAAAGCAGACAACATAGGTTTAGGGTGAGAGGGAATAGATATAAAAGGGACCTAAGGAGCAACTTCTTCACGCAGAGAATGGTGCGTGTATGGAATGAGCTGCCAGAGGAAGTGGTGGAGGCTGATACAATTACAACATTTATTAGGCATCTGGATGGGTATGTGAATGGGAAGGGTTGAGAGGATTTGGGTCAGGTGCTGGCAAATGGAACTAGATGTATTTAGCATACCTGGTCGGCATGGACGATTTGGGCAGAAGGGTCTATTTCCATGCTGTATATTTCTATGACTCTATGGTTGTAAAAGATATCAAAGCAATATTCAACTTATAACAACAGTTGTTTCGGTGACAGGAACAAGTCTTTTTCAACAATAACAGTAAGGTAACTGCAGTACCTGCATGAATTAAGAGTCTCAAACATCTCAAAGATTTGTGAGTTGCAGCTTCATGGATTGGGCACCAACCACGGTTGTCTGCAATGTCAAGGCTATGACCTTTTTGAATCAAGGTTTTCAAAAGTTCTACATTTCCTTTTCTTGCAGCAAATCCAGCAGCTGAACAAGTATTAGAGTATGCCTCACTGAAGTCCATCCTGCGGGGTTGAATTATTAAAGCAAGAACATTAAATTGAGTTTAAAAAATGTTAAGTATCATCTCACATCTGCACATTCTATCATTAAAGTTGGTGCCTAAATATTCAACAATGGTTGCAATTTGAGTAATAAACTGAAATGAAACAAAACGCGTTCATAAATTCAAAGGTCTCATGCGTAATTATTAGAAAATGTGTTCAATACCTTATTGCAAATTGAACATACATAAAGTGCCTCCACAGGATTAGAGGCTGAGTAATATCTCTGTAGAAAACCAAACTGCCATGACTATCTAATATTGAAGCTAAACATTATTTCCCCAATGTAGGTAAAATGTAAGTGTGAGAAAACAAGGAGATGAAATAAGCAGGTAAATTGAGGTAGCCAGGATTCTCTGTATATTGCTCAAACAGATGCGTGATTAGACAAATGAATCATATAAGTATCAATAACAGTTGGTAATTATATTCCAGAACTAATTTTCACCCACTCGCAATCAAAAGTATTAGTTAACATTACTAAAATAAAACTCTCCAAAAAGTCTCTGCTGATTACTGACCTGTATTGGAAACTGGTAAAAACAAACCATCAGAAGAGAATAAAGGCCCGGTTGATATACGAACTACAAACTGATGCACAAGAATTGATGGCGCCATTGCTAAGAACTCTGCCTTACTAAACAAATCCCAATTTCAAGCAAGATTCCTCTGAACTTCATAGCATTAAAGTTTCTTCTGTCCAGAGACACTAAAGATTAATATAAAGAAAAGCTATTTATTTCCATTATCCTCACTTATTATAGCCGTGTTATAATTCTCTGCGTTTAAATATTTATTTTGTTTTCTTTCAAACAGATGCAATTACCTGTCTAAACCACTGTCTGTGGGAAATCATACCATGGACTCCCCCACCCCGGGGAAAAGACCTTGTTTATTTACCCTATCCATGCGTGATGGTACCTTACCTATAATGGATGTGTTCTGTCCTATTTCTCTTGCAGAGGGGTGTTGTCACAATGGTGTCAAAATGTCTCCCTCAGACAGGCAGTTGGTAAGCAGTTGAGTTCTCCTGAATGATTTTCTTGAAATAAGACAAAAAGAATCTTGAATGGGTAGGGTGAGGGCTCACACAAGGCCAGAAAGGCTTTTAGTTTTGCTTACAGTTAGTTCCTGCCGGCTGCTTGAGTTCTCTGTTGCTAACGTGAAGTCTTAGACTAAGACACTTTCTCTTAAAAATCAAACGGGAGTAATTATTTCTTTTTCTTCTCGACTGGAAACATGAGAATCATAACTGTTTTGCTGAAGTGCATTTTTGCCATGGGTGTGTTTTTGGAATGCTGTCTAAATGGGAATAGTTGATGATTAGTGGTTAAATAATATTATCTTATTAAGTATTTTAACAGAGTAAAGTTATGTCAATTCTTCTCTTAACTGTGTTGTAAGAATAAAGCATGTTTTGATTAAAGATTAGTGGTGGACAAATTTAATCAAATCTGGAACACAGATCTTACACTTGCATAATAATAAATATAAAAGTTAGGGTCGAGGCTATCTCCACAATATACTTTGGAGGGGTCTAATCTGGTCTGGTCCATAGCACGTTGCAACAACTCTCTGCTTCAACAAGTTCATAAGCTCCACTTTGAAGAAGAGAAATGCAACAATCTTTGAAATAGCCATTTTCTGACAAAAGTCAAACAAGCTTTCAATCACAAAGAAGAACTCAAAATTAAGTCTCCTGCATAAAACAGTCATCTGTCCACCTACAAAAGCAAAAGAGCCAACAGCTGATGGTTCTCTTTGAAGACTGGAATAATAATGACATTACGAAAACCAAAGAGTTAGCATATCCACTTACATGGCCAACATGCATGAAGCCAGGAAGGGATATTGTATGGGAATTTATGGAAAGGAGATCAGGAGAAAAGACAACAGGTCTATGGAATGAACCCAGTTTAAAAAGTACAGAGAGGAAGATGGAAGCAAAACTAGAAATAAAAACGGTTTACAGCAGTGAAGCAAGCAGAGCAGGCACCTTTTGGTGACAAAAAGCTCTGTGAGCTCCTTGAGCTTCTCATTAGAGGTGAAAATTGAGGTGTAACGATTAAGTTATTTTTCAATAATTAATCATGTTGACTTGATCAAATAAACAAAAATTAAATTTGGATTTGTTTAATTGCAAACAGTTTATTTCAGGAAGCAATCCAAATGGCTAGATCAAAAGTAAAGTTTAATGTTTTATTGCTTGTTTATAATTGAAGCTAATATAAACTTAAATTAACACTTGAGAATGCTTTGACATGAGAAGCTTTGATTCAAGAACACAGCTATGTGTTAAAATACTTAAGTTTTGTAATTTACCACATGTATCACATGTATGCATGTGAGCTTACGTACAGATGTATCAATTTGACCTTTGGGTTGAGTTAACTCACTCAAAAGGTGACATCATATTCTCTAGGCCAGAAGTCTTTTTTGAATGTAAGTACAACCCAGCATCTCATTCAAAGAAAACACAGAATACAGATATTTTTTAATGCTATATAAATGTTAAAGAAAGCATACACAATTCTTCATTTTGTCCTTGACTTGCCAAGTTTCTGTATGACAAACTGTGACTATACGTTATCTGCCAGTACCTTCAAATCAGGATTGTAGTTTGAAAGTCCAGTCAAACAATTCACCAAATGGTTATCTGTGAGGCAAGTATGATATTTGGACTGAATTATCTCCATTCGGAAGAATGTCACCTTAGGAGGTATGTGGAATCAAAGTAAACTTTCATTTTGAAAGCAAAGCAAGATAGAAGTGGGTAGTTTTCTCTGTGAGTCCCCAGAAATCACTGTACCTTGATTGAACTTTCAGCTCAACATCATTTTCCACAGTATCTGCAATATCAACTCCACTGCTTTAAAAACAAATAGCTGATGGAACCGGTAACAAACCCACCATGTCTACTTGGAGGGATGGATTTGAGACAAATATGACAATTTGTTCATCACATCTAATTCCTGAAATCACCTGTTGAATTTCTGTTAATATCCTTGGGTTGTTTTTTAGGACAAATAATTTTCCTTTTATTCCAGTATTTTCTCCAGACTCAAGGACTACAGTCCCAATTTCAATTTGAACGCTTTCACAGCACTATTATGTGACAAGTTTCTTTCCTTTCAGAGGTTTACAGTTCAGCTCATTCAGCTTTGAGACTATGTCTCTAAGGAGTCTAGAATCAAGCACATTGTCTGACAGTTCACTGCACTAGCTTAAAGGAGCTGTGGGAAACGAGGGACAATGCTATAGAAAAAAAGCATATAAATGTGTTTAATGGAATGGAAAGGAGAAGCAATAGTGATTTACCAGTGCAGTGTCCAGAGGAGGAGAAGGCTACAAAAGAAAAAGACAAAGCTGCCAATGCACCAATGATGCCAGAATTACAGACAGCCAGACAGATCTCTTTGGAGTTGGATGCAATGGTGTTGCCAACAAGGTGTCAAGCATGTAAGCCAACACAGCAATCTGACAAAACTTGAGTAAAATCAGTCCTAAATATATCCCTGAAGGTGTCAGCACAGTAAGCAGGGTGGTGAAGGTGGCATACAGGATGCTTGCCTCAATTAGCTGGAGCGTAGAATACAGCAACAAAATGTCTTGTTACAACTTTACGAAACATTGGTTATGCCACAGATGAAATACTATATACAGTTCTGATTGCCACATGATTGGAAGGATGTGATTGCACTGGAAAGGGTGCAGAGGAGATCCACCAGGTTGTTGCCTAGGATGAAAAGTTTCAGTTACGAGGAAAGACTGGATAAGCTGGGTTTGCTCTCCTTGGAGCAGAGGAGACTGAGAGGCTGAGCTGACTGAGGGCATAGAAAATTACGAGATGTATAAACAGACTGCATCACAAGACTCTCTTCCCCATGGCAGATGTGTCTAATACCAGGGGGCATCAAAGTGAGGAGCAAGAGGTTTAGGGGAAATAAGGAATGTGCTGCCTGAGAAGACGGTGGAGGTAAAGATTCTCGCAACATTTAAGAAGCATCTGGAGGAGTACAAAAAATTATCAGGACTTAATAGGCTATGGACCAAATGCAGGTAAATGGGATTAATTCAGTCTGATGTTTGTTGGTCAGCATGGACACAGTGGATTGAAGCATATTTCTATGCTGGATGACTTTATAGCCCTGTGAAATTGCAACTTGGATTGGAGGAGAAGTGGAACACGAGCTTTAGCTGTAAATTTCCTCAAAGACTCCTGCAAGCATTCAAGCAGTGATGGGAATGGAAGTTTTTGATAGGATAAGACAGCAAAGTTCTGAATGAGCTCAGGTTTATGGAAGGTGAAAGATGGGACAACGACCAGGACTCCACTGGAATAGTCTACAGGTAATACAGACATAGAACAGAGTTTTAACAGCTGATGAGCCAACACATATTTTCTAATCAACCTGTTTAAGAGATGTTTTTAACCAATCTGTGGAGCAAGTGGGACTTGAACCTGGGCCTCCTAGCTAACATTGCACACAGAGCTCCTATTAACCACTGATTAACCACAACAGCAACAGTGATTATAGTGTTTTCATCACATAAAAGTTTAGTTGGCTTTTCTAATCAACTTGCTCTGAGTTATTACTACACAACACTAGAGCAGATTGAACTTGAACTCGGACCTCCTGGCCCAGAGGTACGGGCATTACCACGGTGCCAAAAGGCCACCCTCAATGATGAGCTCTGGCAGGACGGAGACAGAAATGTTCGAGGTAAACATAGATGGTCTTAGCAATGAAGTACAGGTGCTGTCAAAAACTCATGACTGGACAAAATAGGACACCTGGTTTGCAAATGTTATTTTTCAGCCTTAAACAAGAGTGAGGTCAAGCACTCAAACAGAGTTTTGACAAGGATTGAAAATAGTCTTATATCTTCTTACATCTTGGCTGGAAAAGACTTGTCTTCAGTCAGAATTGGATCTCAGACAAGTAGCATGACAAGCCATAGACAGTGGAGAGGTTGAGAAATATAGCATATAGAGTTGGACATTGTTAATGTACTAAGCCACAGCACTTAGATGGAAAAAGGCATTGAACCAAGGAGAAATCATTAGAGGATTCCAGAGATGACAGAAAACAGCTAAGATCAATGGAAAAAATTTATTGGCAACATCCAAATAAATAAGGATAGTAGCCGGAAGGTGCGTGGGGCGGGCTGCCTTAGAGTGGTCAGAAGGTGGGAGGAACGGGGGTTTGCTGGGTCTGTATTGTCTGCACTTTTTTTTGTGTAACTGGATTGTCTCATATACAAATGTCATTGTTACTGTCTTTTATATGTGGAACTGGCATTTGAGGTTTGTCCTCATCTCCCTGTAAACTGGTTGAACAGTAGGGTTTGGGGCCTGGCTTTGCTGCTCCTCTCCCTTGTAAAATTGCTGTTGTATACAGCTGTACATGTTAACTGTTTTTTGTAAACTGTGTTTTGTAATTGTTTAATAAAAAAAAAAATAAGGATAGAATAGGTGGGCCATTCCATCCAGCTGAACAGTAATGGGTAGGTCCTGGAAAAAGATATAGTAGTCAACCTCAAAGACGGCATGTAGGGTGGAAAGGATGGGGAGGAACAGTTTCTTTCACTCAAGTAGAATACCATTTATTAAAGGAGGTTTGAAGGCACTCAGACTGACGTTACAAGAAAAAGTGGGCAACATTTGGCTAGAAGAAAGAGAAGTTGGAGAGGGACATTAGTTTGCAAAACCACAATG
The DNA here is from genome assembly GCF_037043375.1 of Chiloscyllium plagiosum. Lineage (NCBI taxonomy): Eukaryota > Metazoa > Chordata > Chondrichthyes > Orectolobiformes > Hemiscylliidae > Chiloscyllium > Chiloscyllium plagiosum. The sequence continues at coordinate 60,067,227 of NW_028270148.1, forward strand.
TCTAGCGTGGATCTGTTTAAAGAGTGGAATGATGACAGTATATTTCAAGAGGAGGGGAATAAGGTCTGAGGAAACGATTCACGTTATCAGATAACATAGGGATTATAGAATCCTACAGTGTGGAAAGAGGCCATTCAACCCACTGAGTCTGCACTAACCCTCTGAAGTGCATCCCGCCTAGACCTTTACCCTACACCCATAGCCCTACTTTTACCATGGCTTTCCTATTGACCCTGCATATTCCTGGACACTATGGAGCAATTTACCATGGCCAATGCACCTAACCTGTACATCTTTGGTCTGTGGGAGGAAACCCACCCGGATGCCGGGAGAACATGAAAACTCCACACAAACAGACAAAAGGTTGATACAAAAGGTTGGCTTTATCAACAGGGCTAGAATACAAATTAAACCATTCTTCAGTTATACTGAAGCCTGCTCAATTCAGAGCTGAACATTCAATTGTGGCTACCCAAACCCAAAGGATGGATTGGCCGTGCAAAGGCTACTGCACAAATTTCTCAAAATGATACCTAGGGCTATCACTAAAATAAAACAAAGAACTGTAGATGCTGAAAATTTGAAATGAAAAAAATTGCTGGAGAAAGTTAGCAGATCTGGCAGCAATTGTGAAGAGAAAGTAGAGTTAACGTTTTGATTCTGGTGACCCCTCTTCAGCACCATGACAAATCTGATTCTGCTGAACTGTCAATAAAAGGCAGTTAACAAAATTAAGACAGAATTCCAGAAAATTAAGACAGTAGAGGCATCATCTAACTTATTTGTTTGATATGGAGGTGCTGGTGTTGGACTGGGGTGTACAAAGTTGAAAATCACATAACACAAGGTTATAGTCCAACAGATTTATTTGGAAGCATTAGCTTTCGTAGTGCTGCTCTGGAAGCCAGTGCTTCCAAATAAGCTTGTTGGATTATATTCCTGAATTCCTGATGAAGGGCTTTTGCCCGAAACGTCGATTTTACTGCTCCTCGGATGCTGCCTGAACTGCTGTGCTCTTCCAGCACCACTAATCCAGAATCTGGTTTCCAAAATCTGCAGTCATTGTTTTTACATTGTTGGATTATAACCTGGTGTTGTGTGATTTTTAACTTTATTTGTTTGAAGTGATAAAAGGATTTCCCACAATGGGAAATTTAGAAGGAGGGAGCACTTTCCTAAATTAATGTAGTGAAAATATGGAACATTGTCTCTCTCCCCACCTACCTGCTAGACCACCCAACACCCTACATGCATCGCCAGCCTGGGCCTGACCAGACCTCCCCCAGCACCAGACCCGAAATGACCCCCTCTCCAACCACCAGACCTGGTATATTGATCCCCATCAATATACCAGACCTCCCCTCCCCAGTACTGACACCTGCCCTCCCTAACCTGATTTCTTCTATCCACATTGACCTAATCTAAGTACTTGGAGATAGCAAGGACTGCAGATGCTGGAATGTTGGAGTTGATAAAATGTGGAACTAGAAAATGCATAGCAAGTCAAGCATCAAAGAAGCAGAACAGTCAATATTTCAGGTCAGGATCTTTCAACTGAAAAGTCGACTCTCCTGCTCTTTTGATGCTGCTTGACCTTCTGTGCTTTTTCCAGCTCCACATCTTATCGACTCTAATCTAAATACTGCATCACTTACTTGGCCCCTTTGCCATCTGGAAGCTGAACTGCTTCCCACATGGCATTCTTCCCCAAACCTGACATCCTACTTACATGGCATTCTACCACCTAATCATTTAGCACTTACTTACCTTGAACCTACTGTTACAAAGCCGAAAGAGTGTATGGTCACTTTAAGATAGAAAGTGTTTTCTGAATTTTAAGTACAGCTACAGCTGCCAGTATAGAGAACAGCTAAGAGACTGGCTGTTCCAAAATAGATCCATGTGACAATTAAATGGCTGCTGTTTTGACAATTCAAATTTAAATTAATTGGTTAAATTATGCTGATGATACTAAAACACAATTGAGTTTCAAGTTATTGAATTCACAACATGATGACCAATGACAGGGTATGATGTTGCGCGGTATAAATTACGAGGGCACTTTGAAATTTGGTCAGAGCAACTGCCACAGAGTCGGACAGCAAATGCCATCCAAGAAAATAAACATCTTGCCCTCAAAGAAATCTCAGAAGGCACTATCAAAAGATACCTTTTCTTGTAAAAGCAATAATAAGTGAAAAGATGACCCAGGGAGAAGACAGTAGAATTGGAAGACTGGAAGAAAGACAGCATAAGAGACTGTATGGACTCTGAGTAATTAAGTTAATGTAATTTTAACCATTGCGTTATTGGAACAACATATTAATAGAATTGGGGTCAGCTAAGCAATAGTGGTTAATTGGGGGAAGAGTGCTCGGTTTGTTAATAGTTTTGGTTAGTGTTCACAGTTAGGATTAAATAAATAAATTGTTACTTTCTATTTATACAGTGGAAATCAAGGATCTTCTTTCATTCGCACATTTTTAACAGTAGAAAGTGAGGCGATCACCTCTGGGTATTTTAGTTTAATTAGCAGACGGGTTTGACTTCCATGTCATAATACTACCACTCTACCCATCTGGAAGCCTACAATCCCAGCAACCAAACATCACACTTACATTATGTACTTACCGTTTGACAGCAGTTGTCAAAGTGGCATTCATGATATTTAAATTTCAGAATTTGACAGCTGATTGCTGTGAGAAGTGGGCATAGTTTGCTTTCCCCACAGTTCAACAATACAAAACAAACCTATTAGAATACAGAGGTTCATTCTTTCATGACAAAAAAAATGGAATGGAAAATCTGGCCTGATGTTTCCACTTGTGGGTGAGTCCAGAATTAGAGAACAACGTATTAAAATACTGCTTGCCCTTTTGGGCAGAGATGAAGAGAAATATTTTCTCTCAAAGGGTTGTGAAACTTCAGAATTCTCTAGCTGGATGGAAGCATGGCCATGAAATATTTTTAAGGCAAATCCTTGTTTGGCAAGGGAATCAAAGGTTATCGGAGTTAGACGGAAATGTGCGAATTCAAAATGCAACAGATCCGCCGTGATCTTATTGAACCACAATGCAAGTTCGAGGGCCGAATAGTCTATTTTTGCATGTGTGTTCATACTCCCTAAAGATTGACCCTGAACCTGTGCTCCAGTATCCAAGAAGCCGTGTTGTTTGTTTCGAACAACTTCCTGATCCCATTGGAAAAAGCGCTATAGTTTGACACACTGAAAGGACGTACATAAGGAAAAGGTAGACAGACATAAAGCACGGTTACCATTCCGGGTTTAAACCAATTCTTGAACAGCCACACGATTACAATGAATAAAAACAGAAAATGCTGCAAATACTCACCAGGCCAGGCAGTATCGGAACAGCAGCTGCAGGACTACCAACCTGAAACTTTAATTCTCTTTTTCTCTCCGCAGATGATGCCAGACCGTTTGCGTGTTTCCTAAGTTTTCTGTAGAGTTTCCAGCATTCGTGATGTTTTGCTTTTGTGTCAACACTGACATGAACTTCACTTTAAACGATGGCAATGAACGAGCAGTCGATAGGTTTCCTCCAGATGCAACACCCCTCACAATCTGGCTCTGCTACGAAAGCACAGTTAAAGGAACGAATGGAAATAGAACCAGAAAATAAAGTCCATTGCCCAGAAATGCCTGAATGCTCCGTTACCAAGAATCATCATCACCTCGAGACTCAACTTCCTGTTGAGCCGAAACCTCGCCAGTGCATGTGCGCATGCCCGCTGGCTCGCGCACGTGGCTGGTAACGAATTCGTATGTCGAGCACTAGCCCTTCAGTGATAGGTGGAATCGGGGGCAGGGCGTGTGGGCTGCTGGGGACTGTAGTCCGCACGGCGCGAGGTCACGTGATATACGTCGGCTGCAGAACTACATTTCCCATGAGGGTTTTGTGGCGCCGTACCGTGCGTGCATGCGCGGTGCATCCGTTGGTGAGTCGGTTCTTGGGCTGATCGTGGCGGAGACGGTGATCGGTCGGTTTACGGTTAAGAAAGGACGCGGTCACTGTGCTGGAGGAAGGTGTCGGCATGTGGATATTCGGGTACGGCTCGCTGATCTGGAAAGTGGATTTCCCTTATCAGGAGAAGTTGGTGGGTTACATTCGGGGCTACATCCGTCGATTCTGGCAGGGCAGCACCGACCACCGGGGTGTCCCGGGCAAGGTGAGTCAGGGTAGGCGGCACCGGCACTGGCTGCTCCGAATAACCGTCCCCAGATGTGACGGCTGTTTAAATCCTGGCGGCTGCCAGTGGGGCTGGAAGGTGTTCCTTCTCAGCCACCTTCCAAATCTTTAGGAGCAGCTGTGTCTCCTTGTCCAAGCCGCAGAGCTTCCCTGAGGGTTCCCTCTTCTCCATGAGTCACACATCTGCTCAGTAAGCATTTGGAGCAGTGCAGACAGGACTTGTCCCTTATGCTAGATACGTAAACAGCCAATGTCTAGAATAAGAGTCGAGAGTGTGGTGCTGGAAAAGCACAGCCGGTCAAGCACCACACTCTCGACTTTAATCTCCAGCATCTGCATTCCTCACTTTCGCATAATGTCTAGAATAACTCTAGGCCAATAATATTTGCCTGGCACCATAGCATATGTGACACTAAACAAAACTAAAGAACTGCAAATTCTGGAAATCAGAAACGCAAGCTGGAAGAACAACTCATTTTCCGTTTGGGGACAGCCTTCAGGCCTTAATTAGGAGAAAGTCAGGACTGTAGGTGCTGGAGTTGGAAAGGCACAGCAGATCAGGCAGCATCCAAGGAGCAGGATGCTACCTGACCTGCTGTGCTTTTCTGGCAGCACCCTTTTGAATCTTCAGATCTCGATGTAGACTTCAACAATTTTTATGGCCAGACCATCTTCTTTGTCATCATCTGGGAAGCTACCAAAATGAGCATGAATCAAACATAAGTAAATCATACTATTAGTCTTTGGCCTAATTTTCGCAATAAGCAGTGAAGTAACCATGGTTTACTGTTGATCTCAAAGCTGACTGCAGGAAGTTAAATGCATTATTCACCGTAGGGTTTTATTTAAACTTCAGAGTGTTCAATAAATAATTAGGGCATACAGGTATTGAGACTGGCTCTAATGCAACAAGGGGTACATCAGGTTCCAAGTGATCAATTGTGTTAGGGGATTCTCTAGTCCAAGGTACAAACAGATGTTTCTGTGGCCAGCAGTGAAAAAGCAGGGTGGTGTGTTGCTTTCCTGGTGCCAGGACAAGGATGTCTCAGAGAGAGTGCAGAATGTGCTCACTGGGGAGAGGAGCCAGCAAGAGGTCATTGTCCACATTGGAACCAACGACATAGAAAGGGAAAAGGTTGAGATTCTGAAGGGAGATTACAGAGACTTAGGCAGAAATTTAAACAGGAGGTCCTTGAGAGTAGTAATATCAGGATTATTCTTGGTGCTACGAGCTAGTGAGGGCAGGAATAGGAGGATAGAGCAGATGAATGCATGGCTGAGGAGCTGTGTATGGAAGAAGGATTCATATTTTTGGACCATTGGAATCTCTTTTGGGGTAGAAGTGACCTGTACAAGAAGGACGGGTTGCACCCAAATTGGAAGGGGACTAAAATACTGACAGAGAGATTTGCAAGAGCTGCTCGGGAGGATTTAAACTAGTAAGAGCACTCGGGGAGATAGTGAGGAAGGAGATCAATCTGAGACTTGTACATTTGAGAATAGAAGTGAGTCAAACAGTCAGAGCAGGCAAGGACAAGGTAGGACTAATAAATTAAACTGCATTTATTTCAATGCAAGGGACCTAACAGGGAAGGCAGATGAACTCAGGGCATGGTTAGGAACATGGCACTGGGATATTATAGCAATTACAGAAACATGGCTCAGGGATGGGCAGGACAGGCAGCTTAATGTTCCAGGATACAAATGCTACAGGAATGATAGAAAAGGAGGCAAGAGAGGAAGAGGGGTAGCATTTTTGATAATGGATAGCATTACAGCTGTACTGAGGGAGGATAGTCCCGGAAATACATCCAGGGAAGTTATTTGGGTGGAACTGAGAAATAAGAAAGGGATGATCACCTTATAGGGATTGTATTATAGACCCCCGAATAGTCAGAGGGAAATTGAGAAACGAACTTGTAAGGAGATCTCAGCTATCTGTAAGAATAATAGGTGGTTATGGTAGGGGATTTTAACTTTCCAAACATAGACTGGGACTGCCATACTGTTAAGGGTTTAGATGGAGAGGAATTTGTTAAGTGTGTACAAGACAATTTTCTGATGCAGTATGTGGATGTACCAACGAGAAGGTGCAACACTTGACCTACTCTTGGCAAATAAAGCAGGGCAGGTGACTGAGATGTCAGTGGGGAGCACTTTGGGGCCAGTGACCATAATTCTATTAGATTTAAAATAGTGATGGAAAAGGATAGACCAGATCTAAAAGTTGACGGTCTAAATTGGAGAAAGGCCAATTTTGATGGGATTAGGCAAGAACTTTGGAAAACTGATTGGGGGCAGATGTTCGCAGGTAAAGGGGCAGCTGGAAAATGGGAAGCCTTCAGAAATGAAATAACGAGAATCCAGAGAAAGTATACTCCTGTTAGGGTGAAAGGAAAGGCTGGTAGGTATAGGGAATGCTGGATGACTAAAAAATTGAGGGTTTGGTTGAGAAAAAGAAGGAAGCATATGTAAGGTATAGACAGGATAGATCGAGTGAATCCTTAGAAGAGTATAAAGGAAGGAGGAGTATACTAAAGAGGGAAATCAGGAGGGCAGAAAGGGGACATGAGATAGCTTTGGTAAATAGAATTAAGGAGAATCCAAAGAGATTTAACAAATACATTAAGGACAAGGGTAACGAGGGAGAGAATAGGGCCCCTCAAAGATAAGCAAGGTGGCCTTTGTGTGGAGCAGCAGAACATAGGGGAGATATTAAATGAGTATTTTGCATCAGTATTTACTGTGGAAAAGGATATGGAAGATATAGACTGTTGGGAAATAGATGGTGACATCTTGCAAAATGTCCATATTACAGAGGAGGAAGTGCTGGATGTCTTGAAATGAGTAAAGGTGGATAAATCCCCAGGACCTGATCAGGTGTACCCTAGAATTCTGTGGGAAGCTAGAGAAGTGATTGCTAGGCCTCTTGCTGAGATATTTGTATCATTGATAGTCACAGATGAGGTGCCAGAAGACTGGAGGTTGCCTAACGTGGTGCCACTGTTTAAGAAGAGTGGTAAGGCCAAGCCAGGGAACTATAGACCAGTGAGCCTGACGTCGGTGGTGGGCAAGTTGGTGGAGGGAATCCTGAGGGACAGGATGTACATGTATTTGGAAAGGCAAGGACTGATTAGGCATAGTCAACATGGGAAATCATGTCTTACAAACTTGATTGAGTTTTCTGAGGAAGTAACAAAGAGGATTGATGACGGCAGAGCGGTAGATGTGATCTATGTGGACTTCAGTAAGGCATTCGACAAGGTTCCCCATGGGAGACTGATTAGCAGGGTTAGATCTCACGGAATACAGGAAGAACTAGCCATTTGGATACAGAACTGGCTCAAAGGTAGAAGACAGAGGGTGATGGTGGAGGGTTGTTTTTCACACTGGAGGCCTGTGACCAGTGGAGTGCCACAAGGATCGGTGCTGGGCCTTCTACTTTTTGTCATTTACATAAATGATTTGGATATGAGCATAAGAGGTACAGTTAGTAAGTTTGCAGACGACACCAAATTTGGAGGTGTAGTAGACAGCAAAGAGAGTTACCTCAGATTACAACAGGATCTTGACCAAATGGGCTGAGAAGTGGCAGATGGAGTTTAATTCAGATAAATGTGAGGTGCTGCATTTTGGGAAAGCAAATCTTAGCAGGACTTATACACTTAATGGTAAGGTCCTAGGGAGTGTTGCTGAACAAAGAGACCTTGGAGTGCAGGTTCATAGCTCCTTGAAAGTGGAGTCGCAGGTAGAAAGGATAATGAAGGAGGCATTTGGTATGCTTTCCTGTATTGGTCAGTGTATTGAGTACAGGAGTCGGGAGATCATGTTGCGGCTGTATAGGACATTGGTTAGGCCACTGTTGGAATATTGAATGCAGTTCAGGTCTCCTTCCTATCGGAAAGATGTTGTGAAACCGGAAAGATGTTGTGAAACCTGAAAGGGTTTAGAAAAGATTTACAAGGATGTTGCCAGGGTGGAGGATTTGAGCTATAGGGAGAGGCTGAACAGGTTGAGGCTGTTTTTCCTGGAGGGTCGGAGGCTGAGGGGTGACCTTATAGAGGTTTACAAAATTATGAGGGGCTTGGATAGGGTAAATAGACAAAGTCTTTTCCCTGGGGTGGGCGGAGTCCAGAACTAGAGGGTATAGGTTTAGGGTGAGAGGGGAAAGATATAAAAGAGACCTCAGGGACAACGTTTTCACACAGAGCGTGGTACGTGTATAGAATGATCTGCCAGAGGAAGAGGTGGAGGCTGGTACAATTGCAACATTTAAGAGGTATTTGGATGGGTATATGAATGGGAAGGGTTTGGAGGGATATGGGCCAGGTGCTGGCAGGTGGGACTAGATTGGGTTGGGATATCTGGTCGGCATGGACCGAAGGGTCTGTTTCCATGCTGTACATCTCTGACTCTAAGCGCATATCACTCTACTAAAGGCCATTTTTGCTCCTTCACAATCTACAGACCTATAGATCCAGAAAATAACCTCTCCAAAACTCTGTCCCAGGTTAAATTAATAGTTATGGCTTATATTTTAGGTTTAATCAAGAGATGTATCTCAAAAACCATCATCAAGAAAGAACTCACTCTTCTCACTACTGCAGACGTTCTGTAGGCCACACTTAAAACAATTCACTTGTCTGTTTCTGTGCTGTGACTTTACCCAAACAGTTCCTCCAAGATCAGTTGTGAATTTCACTGTTTGTTAATTTTCCCAAACGCCCTCCGATGTCCAGCGATACATGATTTCAAACAGCAAAGGCAGTAACTGTGGTGTCAGTTTCTTTTTTCTTTCTCTCTCTCTCTCTATCTCTCTCTCTCTCTCTCTCTCTCCTGCACTGACCTCACCATGTGCTTCCTTTGTCTTTTCTTCTCCCTTTTGAAACTACTGTTGTTTTGACTTTTTTTCCAAATTTCCAAAACAATGTAACAGCATCTAAGACTGTAATTGCTGCTCCTGCAATTCGAGGAAGTCACCTCCAACACCTAAAATACCTCAAAAAAAGGAGCAGCTGTTATAGCCAGAAATTTTTCCCATCCTCCATCTTGGATAATCCAGAATCCATTATTTCCCCACATTCTGTATCTTCCACATCTTTATTCCATTTTGTCTTTATTCTTGATAGGTTACCACATCTAGTCAACTGATTCAGGTTTGTGCTGCTGCAATGCAAAATCTTATCCAACTATTGATGCACTATTAATCAACTGGCAATCATGAGTAAAATGATGGAACAACTCAGCAACAGTGCTGTCAGGCAACATTTAACCTGTTATTTGATGTTCAATTTAGATTCTGCCAAGAAGACTTATTCCATATCTCACCACAGACGTTGTCCCATTTTGGACATGATTTGTATTCTAGAGCTGAGATGCAAGTGACTGCCAATGTTTATATGTTTCACTGAAAATGAGACCTGTTCTGCATTTCAGTTTTTTTTTAATCTTGTGCAGTGTCAGACATTTTGTTTTGAATTCTTTGCTGGGGATTAAATTTGATTATTTTTTTCACTGTCCTGGACACCACGAGCAAGACCAAATTGTTGCACGTCAATAGTTGCTTTTGAAAAGGTGGTAGTGAACCATCTTCTTGAAATGCTATTACACATCTATTGCAGCTACACCATTACTACTGTTAGGAAATGAGTTCCAAGATTTTGATTCATTGACAGTCAAGGAATAACAATATGTCTCCAAATGTGATGGTGTGTTGCTTGAAGGAGAATTTGCAGGTGGTGGTCTTCCCTTGTGCCTTCCTCTTCTATGTGGGAGAAATTAGAGTCTTGGTGAGTTGCTGCTGTGCATCATGTGGTTGAGGAAGGAAAATGGGGTGTTAATTATATGGGCATCTTGAGTGTTGTCATTGCTACCCTCGCCGAGGCAAGCGGAAAATGTTTCATCATGCCATTGACTTGTGCCTTGTTTGATGGTGTATAGAAATTTTGAGGACACAAAAAGTAAGTTACTCACTATAGAGTTGTTGTCCTCTAACCTGCTTTTGTAACCCCCACAGTTTTATGGGTGGTCAAATCCTGTCCATGTTAATACCCAACTAGTTCGATGTCAGTAATGTAAATTCATGAACCTGTTCATTTATGGCAAATACAACCTATTATTTGTTATAGTTGATTATTGATTATGTTTATCACAACTGCTGTATTGATAAAATACCCATTATTTATAAACCAAAAATATCAGAATGATGCATTCAAATATTTGTTGTTCTTGGCATATTGATGACCTGTATCTTTTGCCCATCTCTAATTGCTTGTGGGCAGTAATGTGGAACTAAATTCTCACGTTTACGGAGTCAGATAGGCGTGGTAAATTAAGCAATTCAGTTGATTTTTGACTTTTTATGGGCTAGGTAAACTTTTATGATGAACTAAATTATTGATTTGGCTTTACAACTTGACATGAGATTTGAACTTTCCATCTGTGACTTGTTCGTCCCAGGCCTTGACTAATAGACTATTGTATTGTGTAATCATTGTTTCTTTCTGAAAGCAGGTTTTTAAATAAAAATAGTCTAAATTTTGTCAGTGTTTTACTTTGAGTTTATTTCCATTTAAATGAATTGTGTAATTTTTCACTATTTCTATTGTTTGGATAGAATAAACTTAAGTAAGGCATACTTTGAACATTGGATACCCAATATTTTATACAGGTTGTTCTGCTATAACACGCGTTTCATTAATGCGGATTCGCTGTAACACAGTTGGGGACACTGTTTCTAAAGCGCGAACTTTACTGACTGTGACCCGATTACATCGGCAACACTTCAAGTGCTGTTCCTAAAGCACAATTTTTTTATAATGCAGGGTTGCACAAGAGTGTAACCATTACGTTATAGACGAACTACCTGTAAAAGCGTATGGCTTACAATTCTGATTCGGTACATTCAAAAGTCTAATGTACAAAATTGTGTAGCATGATTCACCAATATGGTGACTGACTTTGCCTGATAGCAGTGAGGTAATCTATTACTGTTATACAGTTGGAAAGTCAGGTAAGTCGGCTGCAGAGTGGTTTCTGAAAGAAAGGGCCACAATTTGTGTAGTTAATGAAGTTTTGATTTAAGTTCTGTTTTGTAACTGGAACCAGTGTATTTACAATCCAATATATTTTAGTTTTGTCAGAAAGCAAGGAAATAATATTTATTTTGAGGTCTTTTAAAGTTCAACCAAATTTGGCTTGTCCATAATCGTAGTTTAATTATACTATGTCATTATGTACCTCGTTAAGACTTTATGTATTTTTTCATTCCATCCCTGTAGCCTGGAAGAGTTGTCACACTTGTTGAAGATCCTGAGGTAAAAGAATAATGCATAATTGAAAATTTTAAACTGACTTCAGGACTGATTTACAATTAATTCATAAATGTATTTGAAATATTTGTTTCTGCATAGGAACAACAGCTATTGCATATTAATTAGCTGATCGAGTGTAAAATGCCAGTAAAATTGT